>NW_025534161.1:0-52500 GCF_020615455.1 Coregonus clupeaformis | reverse complement strand
AGACATCTGATGGTTAAACCAGACACAATATTAGAAATCATCATCATTCACTTTAGAATGTTATCTCACTTTTCACTAATTCATTTAATGTAGATGTTTCTAGGTATCAAAAGGAGAAGTTAAGGTAACTTGAGATTTGTTCAATGATCATATGTTATACTGTATGGTAATATAAAACAGACTTATTCCCATTAATTACACACACACACACACACACACACACACACACACACACACACACACACACACACACACACACACACACACACACACACACACACACACACATTGGATATACACCCACACCAGTATGCATGAAAACACACACCCTGAACACACAAATCCTGAACACACACACCCTGAACACACACACACATTTCTAATGTAACAGGAACACGCCACACACATACACACAGACACACACATTGACAAAGCAACTCTTTGTAAACTTTGGTGTCCCTGATTTGTGCTTCTGTAGAACTACAGCTGATATTTAATATGACCAAGTAAGTAATGATGGTGGTCTTTGACTTTGACTTCACTTGAATTAAGACTTATTCTTAGTCATATTCTTCACAGCAGTCAACACTCACATTTTCTAAGTCCAGGTTTCATTGTGTTCTCTCCACCATGTTCCACACTGTAGCGGTAAGCAGAAGAACAGACAGTCATTGAGGGATACACCTGAACTCACACACAAACACACACACACACACACACACACACACACACACACACACACACACACACACACACACACACACACACACACACACACACACACACACACACACAGGACATACACTCACACACACACACACACACACACACACACACACACACACACACACACACACACACACACACACACACACACACACACTGGACACACACACACAGTCTTCATATAACTTAGTCCAAGTGGTGGTCAGAATGTTTGTCTTAACTAGCCTGATAACTCCAACATGTCTGATATGAACATTGACATAAACCCTCTACATACTTGAGTTTCTCCAGTCTGCAGTGTGGATCCTCCAGTCCAGCAGAGAGCAGTCTGACTCCTGAGTCTCCTGGGTGATTGTAGCTCAGGTCCAGCTCTCTCAGGTGTGAGGGGTTTGACTTCAGAGCTGAGACCAGAGAAGCACATCCTTCCTCTGTGACTAGACAGCCTGACAGCCTGCAAAGAGTCAAATCATATTAAAACCACACTGCTATTTTTTGGTGGTGAGTGATTTTCTTCCTGTGAGTATATAACATGTTTCTAAACACAACTACATTAATCCTGATGATGACATGATTGAGAAAGATCATGAATGAATCATGAATAATGAGTGAGAAAGTTACAGAGGCTACAATAAAACATGCTAACCTCTCACCATTAACATCAAAGAAAAGGCGACATTCTGTACTGTCGCCTAATATGAAACATTCTATCTCAAATCCAAAATGCTGGAGCATAGCACCAAATTTAAAACTGTAAGCTTCACTGTCCAAACACATATGGTGTGGACTATGTGTGCCTGGTAAACACATGTGGATCTGGTGAACAGTTATCACTTGTTGACCTACTACAGGAATACTGACCTCAGAGTCTCCAGTTTACAGTGGGGATTCCCCAGTCCAGCAGAGAGCAGCTTCACTCCTGAATCCTTCAGGTCATTGTTACTCAGATCCAGCTCTCTCAGGTGTGAGGGGTTTGACTTCAGAGCTGAGACCAGAGAAGCACAGCCTTCCTCTGTGACTAGACAGCCTGACAGCCTGCAAAAGTAAAATCATACTAAATTCACACTGTTATTCTTTGGTGGTGAAAATAGTTTTCAATATATATTATATACATATTATAATATATTTTTCTCTAATAGGAATATTTATTCCTGATGATTAATACTTAAATGTTATTTTATGTACTCACAGAGCAGCTCTGGAGGCTTTGACCACTGGCAGCAGCCTCAGAAGACCTTCCTCTGATCTGGAGTATTTCTTCAGGTCAAACACATCCAGCTCCTTTTCTGAAGTCAGCAACACAAAGACCAGAGCTGACCACTGTGCAGGTGACAGTTCTTCTTCTGAGAGACTTCCTGATCTCAGGTAGCTTTGGATCTCCTCCACTAGAGAATGGTCATTCAGTTCATTCAGACAGTGGAACAGATTGATGCACCTCTCTGGAGAGGGATTCTCCCTGATCTTCTTCTTGATGTACTTGACTGTTTCGTCATGGCTCTGTGAGCTGCTTCTTGTCTTTGTCAGTAGACTTTGTAAGTACTTCTGATTGGACTCCAGTGAGAGGCCCAGAAGGAAGCGGAGGAAAAGGTCCAGGTTTCCTGTCTCAATTTGTAAGGCTTTATCCACAGCACTCTTGTAGAAAGTAACTTCAGGCGTGTCTGTGGACTGCGCAATACAATTGCTGGCCGTTGATTGAGGTTCATCTATTAGATTCTCATTGTTGTTGATGAATGAGAGGAACACATATACAGCAGCCAGAAACTCCTGAATGCTCAGATGCACGAAGCAGTACACCTTGTCCTGGTACAGCCCACATTCCTCTTTAAAGAGCTGTGTGCACAATCCTGAGTACACCGAGGCTTCATTGACATCAATGCCGGCCTGTTTCAGGTCTTCTTCATAGAAAATCAGATTGCCATTCACAAGCTGTTGAAAAGCCAGTTTTCCCAGTGACAGAATGCTCTCTTTATTCCAGTGTGGATCTGTCTCTTCTTTACCAAGGTACTTTTCATTCTTCTGTTTGGTATGAAACTCCACAAGGTGTGAGTACATCTCAGTCAGAGTCTTGGGCATCTCTTCTCTCTTATGTTTCAGCATGTGTTCAAGGACTATTGCAGAAATCCAACAGAAGACTGGAATGTGGCACATGATGTGGAGGCTCCTTGATGTCTTTATGTGTGAGATGATTCTGCAGGCCATGTCCTCATCACTGAATCTCTTCCTGAAGTACTCCTCCTTCTGTGGGTCATTGAACCCTCGTACCTCTGTCACATGATCAACACACCCTGAAGGGATCTGATTGGCTGCTGCAGGTCGGGTAGTTATCCAGAGGAGAGCAGAGGGAAGCAGATTTCCCTTGATGAGATTTGTCAGCAGAACATCCACTGAGGTTGACTCTGTGACGTCACAACAGATCTTGTTCTTCTGGAAGTCTAGGGGCAGTCGGCACTCATCCAGACCATCAAAGATGAACAGAACTTTGTACTTGTCATAGTTGGAGATTCTTGATATTTTGGTTTCCATTGAGAAGTGATTGAGAAGTTTAATCAAAGTGTGTTTTTCGCCTTTCATCAAATTCAGCTCCCGAAAAGGGAATGAAAATACAAATTGGACATCCTGATTTGCTTTTCCTTCAGCCCAGTCCAGAATGAACTTCTGCACAGAGACTGTTTTTCCAATGCCAGCGACTCCCTTTGTCAGCACAGTTCTGATAAGTTTGTCTTGTCCAGTTAAGGGTTTGAAGATGTCGTTACATTTGATTGCAGTCTCTGGTCTTGCTTGTTTCCTGGTTATTGTCTCAATCTGTCTCAGCTCATGTTCATTATTGACCTCTCCTGTTCCACCCTCTGTGATGTAGAGCTCTGTGTAGATCTTATTGAGAAGTGTTGGGTTTCCTTGTTTAGCGATCCCCTCAAATGCACATCGAAACTTCTTCTTTAGATTAGATTTGAGTTCACGTTGGCAAATCACAGCAAGGTCTTCTGAATGAAGAAATAACACAGAGGATATTAATATTACGTCTGTTTTAATGCCAACAGTATTGTAGGACTGTTATAAAATGTTTAATTATAATAATTTCTTCGCTTAACTGACTGTATAAATGTGTACATTTAAGGTCCCTGTAGCTCAGTTGGTAGAGAATGGCGCTTGCAACGGCAGGGTTGTGGGTTCGATTCCCACGGGGGGCCAGTATGAAAAAATAAATAATTTGCACTCACTAACTGTAAGTCGCTCTGGATAAGAGCGTCTGCTAAATGACAAAAATGTAAATGTTTTCATAATGCATTACAGACTGGTGTGACTTATTTATATAATGATTGGTATTATTGATGGTATTATTAATGTTGTCTCTCTCGCTCTCTCTCTCTCTCTCTCTCTCTCTCTCTCTCTCTCTCTCTCTCTGTCTAAATTAATCACCACAACACTGCTGCTACTTGATGAGGTCACTAGGTGTTGTATTAAGGCTGCTACAATATCATTGAGTTACACAGCTACTTTAGCTGTACTTTAGCTACAGCTTTTAAATGTTCTAAAACAGCATTCAACATGAGGCAGACAGCTCTTACTTTTCTCCAGTGTGTCAGCAAGCTCCTTCTGGTTCATTTTCCTCAGGACGTGCAGTGTGATCTTCAGAGCCCCCTCTCTGGCACTGCTCTCCTGCTTCTCATCTTCAGCATCCACCACTTCCTTATCCTGCTTCTGACTCTCAAAGCCTTCTGGGAGTTCTGGACTTAGAATCCTCTTGAACATCTTCAGCTCGTTCTTCACAAATGTCATAATATTCTCTTCAAGCAACTGAAATAAATCAAGTAAATAAGTTAAGCAAGAGAAAAATGCTTTCTCATTAACACATGAATGAATGATTGACAGATCAACTTTACTTGAGGTAAACAAAAACAAATGTACATAACAGGACCACATACACTGAATATGGAGGCCAGGTCTGTTTGATGACTCTGGGAAAACTGACCACTGAGAATCTCTGAATCTGATCTCTCCTGTTGGTTTCTGTGGACAAAACATGAGATTACATTTCCTCTTACAGGGAGTGCACACACACACACACACACACACACACACACACACACACACACACACACACACACAGGGAATGTTGTGTTTGTTTAATATTGTTTTAGGACTATGAAAATGGAAAAAAGGATTAGCCTATGGATTATGAAAACAACAAATATAAATGGGAAAATGGGAGAGGAGAAATGACTAGAGACAGTGTTGTTTAACTCACTGACCATGACCCATGAGTTCTTCTTACCTTTGTTCAGTAGAAAAGTCTCCCTCTCTAAAGTTTATAGGTAGACCCATAGACCGGTCACTCTTCATGGACACACAGCTGGGTACAGGGGAGGCTGGTCTCTCCTGCTTGATTGGGCTTCAACACAACAGAGACAAACATTACGTCTCTCATCTACTCTGAGCTCAGATGGGGAAACATAAGAAGAGTTTCATTCCAAAACGCTATATATCCATTTTCAGAAATGTTAGTAAATTAGCTTCTATTGTTTAAAGAAATGATCAAATAAATGTTTGTTTTTTCTCACTATCTAAACATGGCAGGGGGTTGTTCAATAACAGACATGTGTTTCTTTAAAATCGATCAATTAATGGCTTCATTTTAGAGAGACAAATGTTTTTTTTTGCAAAATCCAATAAATTCAGAACAAAGTTGAATACAAATACAAAGTTGCCAATGTCTTTGCAATTGATTCAAACAAGAGACATATAAAAATGTCCTTCAAATGAAAACTGAGATGACTGCATTACAATATAAACAGTAGGCTATAGGCCTATTTCAATCATATTGGAATATATTCCAATTTCAATATATTTAGTTTTATTTTGCTACTTGTAAGCTACTGTCTGTAATTTGTCTCAATATATTTCATGATGTGAAGCCTAACATGTGCCCAATGATGTGCCGAATCTGTGACTTATTGCCTTTTTATTGGGTAAGCACTAGAATAAACTACCTCAATATTTGCAGCCGTAGGTAGTAATATCTTTCTAGAAGCTGAACCGTGGTCAGTATTGTGAAATAATTATAATGTTAAGGAATGATTTTAATGGAGAAAACTGATCTGAGAGCAGCGCTCCCCTTCTTTCGATCCTATCAGTATCGACACATGCTCCACCGGACGTGATACCTTGTCGTGCTGCTGATCCAGTTTCTGCTGGTCTGCCTGCGGATATGGAACTCTGACCTGTTCACCTAACGTGTGACCTTGTCCCGAACCTGCTGTTTCGACACCCTCTCTCTCTCTCTCCCTCTCCTTCTCTCTCTCTCTCTCTCTACCACACCTGCTGTCTCGACCTCTGAATGCTCGGCAATGAAAAGCCAACTGACATTTACTTCTGAGATGCTGACGTGTTGCACCCTCTATAACCACAGTGATTATTATTTGACGCTGCTGGTCATGAACATTTGAACATCTTGAAGAACGATCTGGCCTTAATGGCCATGTACTCTTATAATCTCCCCCCAGCACAGCCAGAAGAGGACTGGCCACCCCTCAGAGCCTGGTTCCTCTCTAGGTTTCTTCCTAGGTTCCTGCCTTTCTAGGGAGTTTTTCCTAGCCACCATGCTTCTAAATCTGCATTGCTTGCTCTTTGTGGTTTTAGACTGGGTTTCTATATAAGCACTTTGTGACAACTGCTGATGTAAAAAATGTCTTCTGGGAACGCATATGAAGCAGACCAGGCCAGGGTTTGGGGTTTGAGAAGTCAATGAGAGGTAAAAATGACTTCCTTAGTTGTTAATTTTGAAAATGTTCTGTCTTAAGTAGTTTAACAAACTGACACATTTTCATGTTAGTCATAAAAAACTTTATATCGAAGGAGTGCCTTTGATTTGACGGCCTGCACATGTGCAGTTTGGCACAAGACGACCATTAGACCCAATGACGTATGTCTGCGCATGAGCTTCAAATCAAATCAAATCAAATTGTATTTCTCACATGCGCCGAATACAACAGTGGTAAACTTTACCGTGAAATGCTTACTTACGAGCCCTTTCCCAACAATGCAGAGTTAAAAAGTCACAAAAATTCACTAAATAAAAAAGGAAATAGTAACATAATAAAAGAATAATAATGAGGCTATAAGGAGTACCAGTACTGAGTCAATGTGCAGGGGTACCAGGTAGTTGAGGTAATAACTAGACTATATACAAGGAGTACCAGTACTGAGTCAATGTGCAGGGGTACCAGGTAGTTGAGGTAATAACTAGACTATATACAAGGAGTACCAGTACTGAGTCAATGTGCAGGGGTACCAGGTAGTTGAGGTAATAACTAGACTATATACAAGGAGTACCAGTACTGAGTAAATGTGCAGGGGTACCAGGTAGTTAAGGTAATAACTAGACTATATACAAGGAGTACCAGTACTGAGTCAATGTACAGGGGTACCAGGTAGTTGAGGTAATATTTACATGTAGGTAGGGGTAAAAGTGACTAGGAAATCAGGATAGAGATTACATCTCCTCATCCAGGGAGTGCACACACACTCACTGAAACACACACACACAGGGAAGGAATGTTGTGTTTGTTTAATATTGTTTCAGGACTATGAAAATGGAAAAAAGGATTAGCCTATGGATTATGAAAACAACAAAAATAAATGGTAAAATGGGAGAGGAGAAATGACTAGAGTCAGTTGTTTAACTCACTGACCATGACACATGAGTTCTTCTTACCTTTGTTCACTAGAAAAGTATCCCTCTCTAAACTGTATAGGATGACCCATAGACCGGTCACTCTTCATGGACGACACACAGCTGGGTACAGGGGAGGCTGGTCTCTCCTGCTTGATTGGACTTCAACACAACAGAGACAAACATTACATCTCTCATCTACTCTGAGTTCAGATGGGGAAACAAGAGTTTCATTCCAAAATTCTATATATCCATTTTCAGAAATGTTCGTAAATTAGCTTTTATTGTTTAAAGATATTATGAAAGAGATTGGTGTGTTTTTTCACTATCTAATGGCATGGTTGTTCAATGACAGACATGTATTTGTTTAAAATCTATCACTTGATGGTTTCATTTCAGAGAGACAAATAATCATGTTTTTTTCCAAAATGCTATATATCTGCCTCACTCTCAGAGAAATAAGTAGTACTGCTAGGTTTTATACAGTGATAATATATCTGCCTCACTCTCAGAGAAATAAGTAGTACTGCTAGGTTTTACACAGTAATAATTTATATCTGCCTCACTCTCAGAGAAATAAGTAGTACTGCTAGGTTTTACACAGTAATAATATATCTGCCTCACTCTTAGAGAAATAAGTAGTACTGCTAGGTTTCACACAGTAATAATATATATCTGCCTCACTCTCAGAGAAATAAGTAGTACTGCTAGGTTTTACACAGTAATAATTTATATCTGCCTCACTCTCAGAGAAATAAGTAGTACTGCTAGGTTTCACACAGTAATAATATATCTGCCTCACTCTCAGAGAAATAAGTAGTACTGCTAGGTTTTACACAGTAATAATATATCTGCCTCACTCTCAGAGAAATAAGTAGTACTGCTAGGTTTTACACAGTAATAATATATATCTGCCTAACTCTCAGAGAGAAATAAGTAGTACTGCTAGGTTTTACACAGTAATAATATATCTGCCTCACTCTCAGAGAGAAATAAGTAGTACTGCTAGGTTTTACACAGTAAAAATATATATCTGCCTCACTCTCAGAGAAATAAGTAGTACTGCTAGGTTTTACACAGTAATAATTTATACCTGCCTCACTCTCAGAGAAATAAGTAGTACTGCTAGGTTTTACACAGTACTAATATATCTGCCTCACTCTCAGAGAAATAAGTAGTACTGCTAGGTTTTACACAGTAATAATATATCTGCCTCACTCTCAGAGAAATAAGTAGTACTGCTAGGTTTTACACAGTAATAATATATATCTGCCTAACTCTCAGAGAGAAATAAGTAGTACTGCTAGGTTTCACACAGTAATAATATATCTGCCTCACTCTCAGAGAAATAAGTAGTACTGCTAGGTTTTACACAGTAATAATATATCTGCTTCACTCTCAGAGAAATAAGTAGTACTGCTAGGTTTTACACAGTAATAATATATATCTGCCTAACTCTCAGAGAGAAATAAGTAGTACTGCTAGGTTTTACACAGTAATAATATATCTGCCTCACTCTCAGAGAGAAATAAGTAGTACTGCTAGGTTTTACACAGTAATAATATATTTCTGCCTCACTCTCAGAGAAATAAGTAGTACTGCTAGGTTTTACACAGTAATAATTTATTTCTGCCTCACTCTCAGAGAAATAAGTAGTACTGCTAGGTTTTACACAGTAATAATTTATATCTGCCTCACACTCAGAGAAATAAGTAGTACTGCTAGGTTTTACACAGTAATAATATATCTGCCTCACTCTCAGAGAAATAAGTAGTACTGCTAGGTTTTATACAGTCAAATGTGGCCGACTGGCTCGATTCGATCTTATGTAGCAAAATTTGAAATTGTGTTTTTTTACATTGGATAAAAGTAGAGACTCAGCTAGAAAAAGGTACATCATACACTACAGTTGAGGAACAATGGGAAAGTAATTCTGCTTTGAAAGATGATAAACTTGTAACCTTAATTTTGCGAAAATGGCCTTTGAATGTTTTGTTTCACCTACTGGAGAGCTCTTCTTTATCTACAGTGGTGTTACTTTAGCAGATAATGTCACCCATCTAAATAAATAGTATATATATAAATATATATATATATATATATATATATATATATATATATATATATATATATATATATATATATATATATATATATATATATATATATTTTAACTAAATGTATGGTGTTTTAGGTTTATGTCAGTTTCATTGTTTGTTATGCTTTAAATTGTTATTTTATGATCGTAAGTGGCAAAATAAACTAGAAAATGTAATATCTTGCAATTTTGAGTAATTACTACTTTAGTAAGGATATACTTTATTTAGTACTACTGCAGTTGCTAAATAATTCCAATAGATGGCAGCATAAGACCACAAATGACATTTCAGAAGG
Source organism: Coregonus clupeaformis (assembly GCF_020615455.1). NCBI lineage: Eukaryota > Metazoa > Chordata > Actinopteri > Salmoniformes > Salmonidae > Coregonus > Coregonus clupeaformis. The sequence goes on along the minus strand of NW_025534161.1, from coordinate 42,713 downwards.
TTAGTTTAGTTTTCTCCCTGGATACACCACCACTCCCCCTCACAGGAAAACTCCTGCACACACTTTTTACTGTCCCTTTCCACACTGCTAACGCAAGAGGAACGACTGAAAAAGCATGTAACAGATTACTGTGAAATAATATAATGATGATTCATGTTTATTATTAGCTGTTTTTAGGCTCATGTTTTGAAATTATACTTCATTACTATAACGATTATCAATAAGCCTGAACATTAATTTAGTCACCTCTGGACGAGAAAAACGTACTTTCCTGGTACATTCATTGTCAGATTCATCAACCAGGAGCGAGCACTCTGCCTTGTAGCACAAGCGAGGGGCATGTTGAGGTACATTTGCTAACCGCGAGGGTTGCATTATTTAATTTATTGGCGGGCTGGAAGACGCACTCTTGTCTTATCTATTCCGAGGTTGTTTATACGCAATATTAGATATTAAAAAATGCATGTATACTAGGGTTGAGGTTGGAGCATCTGACTAGTGATTATTTACCAGGGGTTCAACACCTGCTATAGTCACTATTTAATTGCTCTTCCAAAAGCATCACAGGCCTAATACGAGATATATAGCTAACTAAAGTAATGAGTGACCATTTTAGAAAATCATGGGACATATATATTTTGGTTGCATGCTATTTTAAGTGAATCATATTGCTGCTTGTAGCCTATAACTGATGCTTTGTGGTCTTATGCTGCCATCTATTGGAAATATTTAGCAATTAAAAGTTATTAATTCACGTACAGACATTGGTGAGGCAGCTGAGAAATAAAGTGTATTAGATCAGTCTCAAACCTGCCCCACGCCAATTGCTGGACCTTCACACAGAGGTTACTAGGTCACCCAATTCAAACCACATTTGAAAAATAAAACAAATGTGTCTTATTTATCAAGTATTCTGTTTTGCAATTATACATAAAATAAAATAACAACACAATAATCAAAACACTATTTAATACTATAATTGTATTTACTAAGATAATATTATTACTAAAATAATTTCTAAAAGTGTTCTAGGCTACCCTACCCTAGAATTAGGGGTTAGAGTTACGGCTAAAATAGGTTATAAGTAGGGTAAGAGTTTCTGTATAGCACTTTGTGACATCTGCTGGTGTAAAAAGAGCTTTATAAATAAATTTGATTGATTGTTAGGTTTAGGGTTTATATGGCAAAAAACAGTATGGGTTTATGGCACTCTTGCTCTTCCTTGTGGCTGTATGTGGGTACTATATAACTCATTCATGACACTTGTTAGGCTCATAATCTGAGGTAGCAACTGCGTCAGATCTACAAATCCATTCGCTAGACCACCCGATTAGACAACAATCACCCCATTATACCCATTTGGTTTGCAACTCAGTGAACCTGCGCAGCATTCGATCAATTTGATGCCTACAAAGGAAGAGTTAGATGCATATCAAATTACCCAGCAGCCACTTAGAAACAACAAGTCGTAAAAAAAATGGTTATTTCTTCATTAAAAAATGTCTTCTGACTGTTGAAATTGGCCACATCTTGAAAAAGAGGACGGGGACATGTGTTTTGTTTAGATTGTACACTTTTTTCTTAAAACAAATATGGTTAACCATGATCAGAAAATGTTTAATGTTTGATGGCTATCCGCCAGCCATCGCCTCATAAACTGTGTCTCACCGCACTATAGGCGACCACAACATGTTCTCAGGTGAACAGTGTGCGCGCTCACCAAGTAGCCGTAACCTTGTTAATAATCAGTTACCTGAGGTAAACCTACAGGGTTAATGCTCACCAAGTAGCCGTAACCTTGTTAATAATAAGTTACCTGACGTGAACCTACAGGGTTAACGCTCACCAAGTAGCCATAACCTTGTTAATAATAAGTTACCTGAGGTAAACCTACAGGGTTAACGCAGGCAGGTCTCATTGATAACAATAGTGAAGCTGGTATTGTGACGCAGAACAATGGGCTGGGAATAGAACGTTCTGTAGGCAAGTCGGTGTCATGGAGCTCAATAGAACTAATAGGAGCTGGTAGGGTGAAAAATGCTCAAACATAAGGCTTGTTTTTTCGCGATTACTTCATAACCATGGACAGAAGGTAATATTATGAAACTTGGCTCCATGGCGGATGCAATGAACTAATTTTATCAGAAATAAATGTTGTAAAAAATGTCACTTGAGGCGCCCAGAAAATAATATTCAAAAGTTCAGTCCTTGGACACAGAGGGATTAAACACTAAAGTTACCGTCCATCTAGTGAAGAGGAGAACCGGACAGAGGGAGCGTAGGAAGCCAGCATCCATCAAGAGAGAGGGAGAAGCCTTCCACGGTATTTAACAGGTGGAAGAATCAACCAGGGAGCTCCATCGGTCCACAAGAAATGCAGGCAGCCGGTGATGATGTAGTGGTAGCTAGGATAACTAGGATGCTGCTAGTAGAGTAGCTAGCTTAGCTAGCTGTACCGACTAGCTTGGCTAACTAGCAGGTCGTTCGTCTGTCCCTCGAGGATGATGACGAATCCGGTGAACGACAAGATGAAACAAGGATAGCGAGTGAAAAGGATCTGGCTACACTCATACTGTCCCTGACCAAAAATGTAATTGAACAATAAACTTCGGCATCTCAACACTGTAACAAACTCCGTCATTGTTCCCCAAGATCACCTCAGTCCACTTTGCGCGTAACTGGACAATATGCTTGGCGCCACACCGTACGTGGACGCGGACAGTTCCAGAACGCGGACATGAGCAGAGCAACACAATTAACTAAACCCAGTCTTTACACTGGCTTACATTAGTAATATTATTTTATTTATTTTTTATATGTAAAACAAACATTCAACGTTTTTTTTATAACAATATTTTGAGATCTGGGCCCATATCCACAAAGTATCTCAGAGTAGAAAATTGGTCGTATAAGAGCTGAGAATTAAGACATTTTACTCTTATGGGTATAAATGAATGCATAGCATTTTGTCTTCGGTTTGGCAGATTAACTCATGCTTATTTCTGAAGATAAACTCAGGTTTTCGCCCAGCGGCTAAGGAGTTGGAGCAGTGGCAGGAGTTGGACCTATGGCAGAAAGGTGGCTGGTTCGAATCACGGGCCGGGCGCTGGAAAAAACGGGCGGGCTTGATCTGACCACTGGAGGCCTGCTGGGTTCACATCCTCAAAACATTCACCTTTCGTTGATCAGAACTCTAGAGGTTCTTCTTCACTGAACCCAAAAATATATCTAACTTTATTATTTAATTACCTATATCATGTTATTTCAAGTTATCACTTTGGAGCGCAACATCACGTTGTTAAAAATTGAATCATAAATTGGCCATGGCTATAAATTGGGCAATTGAAGGCATCTAGGGCGAAATATGTGTTCGATGAAAATGAACATTGTATGCAAAGTTGTAGGCAACATAATTGACAAGGGACCCTCATGCCTAGGATGCCAAAGCTATTTAGAGTTGTTAAACGGGTGTGAAGAGTGTGTTGGTATAATGGTAATATTGTCCAAATTCTGCTTGTAACAACCATCAGAATTGGTAAAAAAAATATGCATTCCATTATATTAGGCAATAATGAAGAGTAGGCAAAGTGGTCGTGTGGTGTGAAAATTCTATCAAATGTCTTCCATTGCAACGAGTCCAGTCAGGATGCTGCTGAACCCCTGCAGTACCTCCACTGACCCCGAATTGAGAACTCCTGATTTAGCAGATGCTCTTATCCAGAGTGATTTACAGGAAGTGCATTCATCTTAAGATAGCTATTTATTGTGTAAATAAATGTAATAAATTATTCATAAAATTGACCTCTCACCTCTTAGCTTTGGTGTCATGTTCCCTGGAGAGACGCATTTTAGAGGCAGGGCCCCCCTTCTCTCTCTCCCCAGAGAGACTCATTTTAGAGGCAGGGCCCCCCTTCTCTCTCTCCACAGAGAGACTCATTTTAGAGCCAGGGCCCCCCTCCTCTCTCTCCCCAGAGAGACTCATTTTAGACCACTGACCCCTAAACAGAGATGCAGCATGTTGGTTGTGGTGAACACAGTGACAACTCATTCTAGAATGTCCATTGTTCTCTTTTACTCATGATCTCTTAGAAATAAAACATTTACTAACAGACACATCCAAACAGTCGGGTGATTTAATTTAATCACAGGAACATTGTTACGTTCCTCAACAAGAAATAAAACATTGTCTCTCAAACAGAAGAAGGAACTAACAAAGAGTCACTAACAACAACCAAAACGAAACAGGTGGTTTTAGGAGGGGTTCTGAAAGACACTCATGGGGGTGTCCACTAGGGGTGGGAATCAGAGGCTTTCTGAACGCTTTGGGGCTTTCACCAAATTTTGCCGAAAATGCCATTGATAGATTTGAGTGCTAATAAACAACATTTAGTTAGAATGTGGGGTTCGCTTTTTGCCTCCAGGTTCACTATGTTTTCAAAAATGATGCATTAGTGGTATTATTTAGGATACTAAAGACAGTATATTATCATAGGCTACACTAAATAAAACACATTATTTAAACAACAATGGGAAGATAGTGTGGTTCCACAGAAAATAATTGTTCAACTATAGCAGGGATTCAATCTTGTGCCTATGTTGATGTCTGATCCCAATCCACCGTCCCTACCTGCTGAGCTCCCATTCAGTGGCTACAAACTGGAAGACATCAAACTAAATGTGTAAATAAGGTGTCCAGTAGAGGTCAGTGTTTGAAAAATCAAATCAAATCAAATCAAATTGTATTGGTCACATGCGCCGAATACAACAGGTGCAGACATTACAGTGAGATGCTTAATTACAGCCCTTAACCAACAGTGCATTTATTTATTTTTATAAAAAAGTAAAATAAAACAACAACAAAAAAGTGTTGAGAAAAAAAAGAGCAGAAGTAAAATAAAATAACAGTAGGGAGGCTATATATACAGGGGGGTACCGGTGCAGAGTCAATGTGCGGGGGCACCGGCTAGTTGAGGTAGTTTAAGTAATATGTACATGTGGGTAGAGTTAAAGTGACTATGCATAAATAATTAACAGAGTAGCAGCAGCATAAAAAGATGGGGTGGGGGGTGGGGGTGGGAGGGCAGTGCAAATAGTCCGGGTAGCCATGACTAGCTGTTCAGGAGTCTTATGGCTTGGGGGTAGAAGCTGTTGAGAAGTCTTTTGGACCTAGAATTGGCACTCCGGTACCGCTTGCCGTGCGGTAGCAAAGAGAACAGTCTATGACTAGGGTGGCAGCAGTCTTTGACAATTTTGAGGGCCTTCCTCTGACACCGCCTGGTATAGAGGTCCTGGATGGCAGGAAGCTTGGCCCCAGTGATGTACTGGGCCGTACGCACTACCCTCTGTAGTGCCTTGCGGGCGGAGGCTGAGCAATTGCCATACCAGGCGGTGATGCAACCAGTCAGGATGCTCTCGATGGTGCAGCTGTAGAATTTTTTGAGGATCTGAGGACCCATGCCAAATCTTTTCAGTCTCCTGAGGGGGAATAGGCTTTGTCATGCCCTCTTCACGACTGTCTTGGTGTGTTTGGACCATGATAGTTCGTTGGTGATGTGGACACCAAGGAACTTGAAGCTCTCAACCTGTTCCACTACAGCCCCGTAGATGAGAATGGGGGCATGCTCAGTCCTCTTTTTTTTCCTGTAGTCCACAATCATCTCCTTTGTCTTGGTCACGTTGAGGGAGAGGTTGTTATCCTGGCACCACACGGCCAGGTCTCTGACCTCCTCCCTATAGGCTGTCTCATTGTTGTCGGTGATCAGGCCTACCACTGTTGTGTCGTCGGCAAACTTAATGATGTTGTTGGAGTCGTGCCTGGCCATGCAGTCATGGGTGAACAGGGAGTACAGGAGGGGACTGAGCACGCACCCCTGAGGGGCCCCCGTGTTGAGGATCAGTGTGGCAGATGAGTTGTTACCTACCCTTACCACCTGGGGCGGCCCGTCAGGAAGTCCAGGATCCAGTTGCAGAGGGAGGTGTTTAGTCCCAGGGTCCTTAGCTTAGCGATGAGCTTTGAGGGCACTATGGTGTTGAATGCTGAGCTGTAGTCAATGAATAGAATTCTCACGTAGGTGTTCCTCTTGTCCAGGTGGGAAAGGGCAGTGTGGAGTGCAATAGAGATTGTATCATCTGTGGATCTGTTGGGGCGGTATGCAAATTGGAGTGGGTCTAGGGTTTCTGGGATAATGGTGTTGATGTGAGCCATGACCAGCCTTTCAAAGCACTTCATGGCTACAGACGTCAGTGCTACGGGTCGGTAGTCATTTAGGCAGGTTATCTTAGTGTCCTTGGGCACGGGGACTATGGTGGTCTGCTTGAAACATGTTGGTATTACAGACTCAGTCAGGGACATGTTGAAAATGTCAGTGAAGACACTTGCCAGTTGGTCAGCACATGCTTGGAGTACACGTCCTGGTAATCCGTCTGGCCCTGCGGCCTTGTGAATGTTGACCTGCTTAAAAGTCTTACTCACATCTGCTATGGAGAGCGTGATCACATAGTCATCCGGAACAGCTGGTGCTCTCATGCATGCTTCAGTGTTGCTTGCCTCGAAGCGAGCATAGAAGTGGTTTAGCTGGTCTGGAAGTCTTGTGTCGCTGGGCAGCTCGCGGCTGTGCTTCCCTTTGTAGTCTGTAATAGTTTTCAAGCCCTGCCACATCCGACGAGCGTCAGAACCGGTGTAGTATGATTCAATCTTAGTCCTGTATTGACTCTTTGCCTGTTTGATGGTTCGTCGGAGGGCATAGCGGGATTTCTTATAAGCGTCCGGGTTACAGTCCCGCTCCTTGAAAGCGGCAGCTCTACCCTTTAGCTCAGTGCGGATGTTGCCTGTAATTCATGGCTTCTGGTTGGGGTATGTACGTACGGTCACTGTGGGGACGACATCATCGATGCACTTATTGATGAAGCCAGTGACTGATGTGGTGTACTCCTCAATGCTATCTGAAGAATCGCGGAACATGTTCCAGTCTGTGCTAGCAAAACAGTCCTGTAGCTTAGCATCTGCGTCATCTGACCACTTTTTTATTAACCGAGTCACTGGTGCTTCCAGCTTTAGTTTTTGCTTATAAGCAGGAATCAGGAGGATAGAGTTATGGTCAGATTTGACAAATGGGGGGCGAGGGAGAGTTTTGTATGCGTCTGTGTGTGGAGTAAAGGTGGTCTAGAGTTTTTTTCCCTCTGGTTGCACATTTAACATGCTGGTTGAAATTAGGTACAATGGATTTAAGTTTCCCTGCATTAAAGTCCCCGGCCACTAGGAGCGCTGCCTCTGGATGAGCGTTTTCCTGTTCACTTATGGCCTTATACAGCTCATGCAGTGCAATCTTAATGCCAGCATTGGTTTGTGGTGGTAAATAGACAGCTATGAAAAATATAGATGAAAACTCTCTTGGTAAATAGTGTGGTGTACAGCTTATCATAAGATACTCTACCTCAGGCGAGCAAAACCTCGAGACTTCCTTAGTATTTGATTTTGTGCACCAGCTGTTGTTTACAAATATACACAGACCGCCACCCCTTGTCTTACCGGAGTCAGCCGTTCTATCTTGCCGATGTAGCGTATAGCCCGCTAGCTGTATGTTGTCCTTGTCGTCGTTCAGCCACGACTCGGTGAAACATAAGATATTACAGTTTTTAATGTCCCGTTGGTAGGATAACCGTAATCTTAGGTCATCCAATTTATTCTCAAATGATTGAACATTGGCTAATAGGATTGATGGCAGAGGCAGTTTACTCGCTCGCCGTCGGATCCTTACAAGGCACCCCGACCTACGTCCACGATATCTCTGTCTCTTTCTCATGCGAATGACGGGGATTTGGGCCTTGTCGGGTGTCTGTAGGATATCCTTCGCGTCAGACTTGTTGAAGAAAAAATATTTGTCCAATACGAGGTGAGTAATCGCTGTCCTGATATCCAGAAGCTCTTTTTGGTTATAAGAGACGATGGCAGAAACATTATGTACAGAATAAATTACAAATAACGCGGAAAAACACACATAATAGTACAATTGGTTAGAGGGCTGTAAAACGGCAGCCATCTTCTCTAGCGCCATTCTAAAAAATAAAATACAAAAAAAGACTTTGCTTCGAAAAAAGCACCGGCACCAGGGCGAAATCAGTGAGATCTCTCGCATTTTGCAACACATGGTTCGAAAAAGCATGAGATCAAACAAAGCTTCGGACGCCATTGATCATGTGGTAATGTTACTTCGAAACTATCCATGGCAGCGTTTCAAACACTTAAAAGACTCCCTCTCCCCTCAGCCCTCAAATTAAGTGGACACTTCTGATGACGCATCATGATGTATGATGAGTGGACACTTCTGATGACGTATCATGATGTATGATGAGTTGACACTTGCAGGGCAAAGGGCGAGGGAAGAATGAATTATTTTTAAATGGACCGCCCTTGCCCAGAAATGTGTCACTCGTTTGTCCCACGGTTGTGTTTTCAGTCATCATAGCTACCGTTCTCTCTGCGTGGTGCGTGGGAAATGCATGTTACATCTTCAGCCGTTGTAGGAAAGATACACTTAAAACACTCGTAACCGGGCCCAGAGTGACTTACAATACAGTTGCCGTATTGTAGTGTATTTTAGCTTTTAAAAGACTTGATTTCAAATCAAATCAAATCAAATCAAATTTTATTGTTCACATGCGCCGAATACAGCAGGTGCAGACATTACAGTGAAATGCTTACTTACAGCCCCTAACCAACAGTGCATTTATTTTGAATAAAAAAGTAAAATAAAACAACAACAAAAAAGTGTTGAGAAAAAAAGAGCAGAAGTAAAATAAAATAAAAGTAGGGAGGCTATATATACAGGGGGGTACCGGTGCAGAGTCAATGTGCGGGGGCACCGGCTAGTTGAGGTAGTTGAAGTAATATGTACATGTGGGTAGAGTTAAAGTGACTATGCATAAACAAACAATGTTAATGAATTATAATCCACATAATAATTCACATTTCCTGTTGCTGCAGGATTATTTTTCTGCTGTGAGAAACTGGGTCAAATTAAGATATGGCATCTGTAAGTGCATTTATCTTAAGATAGCTAAGTGAGACAACCACATATCACAGTCAAATATACAGGATACGAACATCCCATTCCAGCTAAACATTGGATATATAAATGTAATGTAAATATAGCGTTTTGCAAAAAAAACACATTTTCATACACATCTCAAATCTAGAACGGAAATATTGAAGGTACCAACCAATAAGCAATCATTTCTGATGAAAAAAACACAACTGTGAATTTTCTTTGTATATAGCGTTTTGGAATATAAATTCTTAAACAATATTGTCAGCTCACCTCTTAGTTTTGGTGTCAGGTCTCCCAGAGAGACTCATTTTAGAGCACTGACCCCTAAACAGAGATGCAGCATGTTGGTTGTGGTGAACACAGTGACAACTCATTCTTGAATGTCCACGTTCTCTTTTATTCATCATCTCTTAGAAATCTAAAATCTATTAATTACAATTCTGAGATCAGTAACGCTTTGAACACACCGACTGCGTCATTGCATTTTGGTACCAGAAGTACATTCATTTCCAATGGAACGCTGCGTTTGCCTTGCAGCATTGCGTTGCGGAGGCAGTTGCAGTGCGTTCTGTGTGGTGCATAAATTGGATTAATCGAACGTATGCGTCAAACTGTATGCATAAACGGGTTGACAGAAATGGTAGCAGAAGGTGAATGTTTAACTTTTGTTGCACATATATTTAGATGATGCTGCATACTATTTTGCGCAATGACGCAGTCTGTGTGTTCAAACCGTAATATTGAAGGTACCCACAAGCAATAATTTCTGATGAAAAACTAATGTGAAAAAATTGTGGACATATAGTTTTGGAAATGTAATTAATAATTCTTAAATAAAACTGTAATCTCACCTCTTAGTTTTGGTGTCATGTTCCCCAGAGAGACTCATTTTTGAGGCAGGGCCCCCCTCCTCTCTCTCCCCAGAGAGACTCATTTTAGACCACTGACCCCTAAACAGAGATGCAGCATGTTGGTTGTGGTGAACACAGTGACAACTAATTCTAGAATGTCCATTGTTCTCATTTAATAATCATCTCTTAGAAATAAAACATTTACCAACAGACATATCGAAACAGTCAGGCTATTTAATGCAATCAGATGAACATCTGGTTGTGACATCTCTTCTCCATGTTAACTGTCAATAATAATAATAAGTCACTGTTTGTTAAGGTAGTTATAGACAGTGCAGCAACACAAGGCCATGTCTCACACTTATTTGTATTCATTAAAAGTCGGCCATTTGTTGTCTTTGAATCTGAGAATGTAGACAGAAGGGCTAAAACAGGCATGATTGATCTGAGGGGAAATCATTGATACATTCAGAAAGTATTTTTGCAACAAGTAGGAGATTTATATTATGTAAAGTAGGCTAGGTTATAATATATACAGTGGGGAAAAAAAGTATTTAGTCAGCCACCAATTGTGCAAGTTCTCCCACTTAAAAAGATGAGAGAGGCCTGTAATTTTCATCATAGGTACACGTCAACTATGACAGACAAATTGAGAGAAAAAATTTCAGAACATCACATTGTAGGATTTTTTATGAATTTATTTGCAAATTATGGTGGAAAATAAGTATTTGGTCACCTACAAACAAGCAAGATTTCTGGCTCTCACAGACCTGTAACTTCTTCTTCAAGAGGCTCCTCTGTCCTCCACTCGTTACCTGTATTAATGGCACCTGTTTGAACTTGTTATCAGTATAAAAGACACCTGTCCACAACCTCAAACAGTCACACTCCAAACTCCACTATGGCCAAGGCCAAAGAGCTGTCAAAGGACACCAGAAACAAAATTGTAGACCTGCACCAGGCTGGGAAGACTGAATCTGCAATAGCTAAGCAGCTTGGTTTGAAGAAATCAACTGTGGGAGCAATTATTAGGAAATGGAAGACATACAAGACCACTGATAATCTCCCTCGATCTGGGGCTCCACGCAAGATCTCACCCCGTGGGGTCAAAATGATCACAAGAACGGTGAGCAAAAATCCCAGAACCACACGGGGGGACCTAGTGAATGACCTGCAGAGAGCTGGGACCAAAGTAACAAAGCCTACCATCAGTAACACACTACGCCGCCAGGGACTCAAATCCTGCAGTGCCAGATGTGTCCCCCTGCTTAAGCCAGTACATGTCCAGGCCCGTCTGAAGTTTGCTTGAGTGCATTTGGATGATCCAGAAGAGGATTGGGAGAATGTCATATGGTCAGATGAAACCAAAATAGAACTTTTTGGTAAAACCTCAATTCGTCGTGTTTGGAGGACAAAGAATGAAGAGTTGCATCCAAAGAACACCATACCTACTGTGAAGCATGGGGGTGGAAACATCATGCTTTGGGGCTGTTTTTCTACAAAGGGACCAGGACGACTGATCCGTGTAAAGGAAAGAAAGAATGGGGCCATGTATCGTGAGATTTTGAGTGAAAACCTCCTTCCATCAGCAAGGGCATTGAAGATGAAACGTGGCTGGGTCTTTCAGCATGACAATGATCCCAAACACACCGCCCGGGCAACGAAGGAGTGACTTCGTAAGAAGCATTTCAAGGTCCTGGAGTGGCCTAGCCAGTCTCCAGATCTCAACCCCATAGAAAATCTTTGGAGGGAGTTGAAAGTCCGTGTTGCCCAGCGACAGCCCCAAAACATCACTGCTCTAGAGGAGATCTGCATGGAGGAATGGGCCAAAATAACAGAAACAGTTTGTGAAAACCTTGTGAAGACTTACAGAAAACGTTTGACCTGTGTCATTGCCAACAAATGGTATATAACAAAGTATTGAGAAACTTTTGTTGTTGACCAAATACTTATTTTCCACCATAATTTGCAAATAAATTCATAAAAAATCCTACAATGTGATTTTCTGGAGTTTTTTTTTCTTCATTTTGTCTGTCATAGTTGACGTGTACCTATGATGAAAATTACAGGCCTCTCTCATCTTTTTAAGTGGGAGAACTTGCACAATTGGTGGCTGACTAAATTCTTTTTTCCCCCACTGTATTAAGGAAGTGATAGAAGCATTTCTGGTTCTATAAGGAACCTTCTTTTCTAAGTGTATAATAAACATGATTTTCTTTTGATTAATTAATTACCTACATCATGTTTTTTCAAGTTATCCCTTTGGAGCGCAACATCACGTTGTTAAAAAATAATCCTAAATTGGCCATGGCTATAAATTGGGCAATTGAAGGCATCTAGGGCGAAATATGTGTTTGATGAAAATGAACATTTTTGCAACGTAGTAGGCAACATTATTGGCAAGGGACTTGATGCCTACGATGTCAAAGCTATTTAGAGTTGTTAAACGGGTGTGAAGAGTGTGTTGGTATAACGGTAATATTGTCAAAATTCCGCTTGTAACAACCATCAGAATTGGTTAAAGAAATATGCATTCCATTATATTAGGCAATAATGAAGTGTTCGTGTCGTGAAAATTTTATCAAATGTCTTCCATTGCAACGAGTCCAGTCAGGGTGTTGCAGAACCCCTGCAGTACCTCCACTGACCCCGGATTGAGAACTCCTGAGTTAGCAGATGCTCTTATCCAGAGTGATTTACAGGAAGTGCATTCATCTTAAGATAGCTATTTATTGTGTAAATAAATGTAATAAATTATTCATAAAATTGACCTCTCACCTCTTAGCTTTGGTGTCATGTTCCCTGGAGAGACGCATTTTAGAGGCAGGGCCCCCCTTCTCTCTCTCCCCAGAGAGACGCATTTTAGAGGCAGGGCCCCCCTCCTCTCTCTCCCCAGAGAGACTCATTTTAGACCACTGACCCCTAAACAGAGATCCAGCATGTTGGTTGTGGTGAACACAGTGACAACTAGTTCTAGAATGTCAATTGTTCTCTTTTACTCATGATCTCTTTTACTCATGAAAACATTTACTAACAGACATGTCCAAACAGTCGGGTGATTTAATTTAATCACATGAACATTGTTACGTTCCTCAACAATAAATAAAACATTGTCTCTCAAACAGAAGAAGGAACTAACAAAGAGTCACTAACAACAACCAAAACGAAACAGGTGGTTTTAGGAGGGGTTCTGAAAGACACTCATGGGGGTGTCCACTAGTGATGGGAATCAGAGGCTTTCTGAACGCTTTGGGGCTTTCACCAAATTGTGCCGAAAATGCCATGGATAGATTTGAGTGCTAATAAACAACATTTAGTTAGAATGTGGGGTTCGCTTTTTGCCTCCAGGTTCACTATGTTTTCAAAAACGATGCATATGTGACTTTCAACGTGGCACCGTCATAGGATGCCACCTTTCCAACAAATCAGTTCGTCAAATTCCTGCCCTGCTAGAGCTGCATCTTTGTTGATTTATGTAATGGCATATATTTTAATGCTTTATGTAAAGTATTTGATCTATTGAAATATAATTTTGATATAGTTAAAAATTTAGTTTCATGGTCATTTATTATGTTTTTGAGAATCTCCAACCAAACTCTGAGATCAGTCTCTCCAGTACCAAGTCATCTGTCCATGAAGAGTGACATCTCTATGGATCATCCTATACATTTTAGTGATAAATCAGGGACCTTTGACCCCAGGTAAGTTACTGGTCAGAATTGATGATATTACTATTGAAGAGGAGAATCTTCTAGATCTGAAACCAGATGTATTTTGTGTATCTGAGCATATAATTTGTTGTTTATGTTACATATTTTAATACACTGAGTGTACAACATTTCCCACAACATTTCCAACGGAGACCATCAGGTTGGTAAGTCATCATACTGTAGCTCAAACCTACTGTGATGACGACCTAACTTTATAATAGTTCGTAGCCTACCTAGCAGAATCTGCCCGTCTTTCTTTCAAAATCAACACATTTATCCGTCTTCTAATGCAGTGGTGTAAAGTACATAAGTAAAAATACTTTAAAGTATCTGTACTTTACTATTTATATTTTTAACAACTTTTACTTTTACTTCACTACATTCATAAAGAAAATGATGTACTTTTTACTCCATACATTTTCCCTGACACCCAAAAGTACTCATTACATTCAGAAAATTGTCCAATTCGCACTTATCAAGAGAACATCACTGGTCATTCCTACTGCCTCTGATCTGGCAGACTCACTAAACACATGCTTCCTTTGTAAATGATAAAAATTATGTCTGAGTGTTGGAAAGTGACCCTGGCTATCCATAAATGAAAATAACAAGAAAATTGTGCCGTCTGGTTTGCTTAATATAAGGAATTTGAATTTGAATTATTCCTACTTTACTTTTACTTTTGATACTTAAGTATATTTTAGCAATTACATTTACTTTTGATACTTAAGTATATTTAAAATCAAATACTTTTAGACTTCTACTCAAGTAGTATTTTACTGGGTGCCTTTCACTTTTACATTAGTCATTTTCTATTAAGGAATCTTTAATTTTACTCAAGTATGAGAATTGACTACTTTTTCCACCACTGTTCTAATGTTCCATATGCGCCACAGTTTGAACAGACATTTTGTAACTGCGTAGGCTACAAAGTGACTTTCAATTTCAAATAAGGAAATGAAGTTATAACGGTGACTGGGTGAATTCGTTTTGCATTGGCCGGCTCCCCGGGTGAGCAGATTTAGCACGTTTTAGACCATTCCATTGGTCCTTAAATTAAATATCCACCCACCCGTAACACCGGGCCATGCAAAACGAACAGTATCACTGTAGCAGGGGACTGAGACAGAGTTCTGAACCCAGAGGCGTTTAGACTTCAGGGAACGCTTCAAGGTGTCACCCCTTTACAACAGTAACCAGAGGCTGGCGCTAACAGTCAGTTGCATGCCACAGCAGTAACTCATGACATTGTACCGAATCTTGCTTCAGTTTTTTTTTTATAGTCCTTTATTATAGGCTTTGTTTGGCTACTTTTTGTCCATTGTCTGAAGAAGCCTATTGTGGTGAAACATCAGGAGTGCATTTTTCAAATGTACTTTCAATGTTTTTAGAAACCTTTAAATGAACCACATGGATTCTAACTGGGGACTCAGCTAAAACTAGACAAATACACTTTTTTTGTGTATTTTTGGGACCAAATAAATGTATACCAACAGTGGACAATTCCCAGCAAAAGCATGGCGCTCCAACTCTCTAGTGGAGAATAGAGGGAGTTTTCCCCTTGGAGAATCCAGAGTGGCTCACTGAAGAAAAACATATTGGAGAATAACAACAATCTCAATCTGAAGCTCTAAAGAAAAAAGGGGAATTCCTCTGAAAATCAGGAACACCATTCTTCCTCTTGCCCCACCTATTGTCCCTGTATGAATATTAGTTGGCATCTAATTGGAGAACATACTGCTTTATAGATCCCAGCCTGACAAACAATTGTTTGGGCCTTACTTTGAGCACTTTGCACTGTGCCTCCATTGAGTCTCCATGTGTCAAGCAGTACAGAGAAATGCCCTAGATGACAGCAGAGGCCTGCTCTTGGATCTACCCTGTCTAACCACCAGTTTAGTGACCTTGTTCAATCAATATGTCCATACTACTTCACAACCGATTTGAGGTGTTGACCAGCAATGTCCCATTGGGCTCAACCAAGCCGAGAGTGAGGTTCTAGAAAGAGGACTGACTTTCATACCAACTCCTAAACAGGTGGACTGCGGGGAGCTCCGGAGGGATCTACACGTCTATCATAGAAAATTGAAATTATTAGATAATTTTGATTATGAAACAGATTTTCCTCATATACTATTTCCAAACCCCTCACATTGGGAACCTAAGTTGGAGTCAGTGTCAGAAACTATACAGACTCAGAAATACACAATGGAAAGAGGAATACATTGTCTTTGCGGAGGGTGGATGTTTAAATTCAGTCTGTTAGCTTTGTAAAGGAATGTTTATTTAGTCCCTACTTAGTTGTGTATTCAACGGATCCAAGCCCTGTAATGTTAGGCTGGCTATTCAATAGGCTACATCTGTCGGTGCAAACTTTGATTGAGCAAATGATGACGTCGTTGACATTTATTTTGGCGCTCCCTCAGCTAAATAAATAGCACTACACCACTGGATAAAGGACCATAAATGATTCTGTATCTCAAGCGGACTCTGTCTATTGAATGTCTGACGGCGACCTAACTTTATAACATTATAAGAGTTTATATGCAGCCCAGACCTACCAGTCTGCCCATCTTTCCTTCAAATCAACACATTTATCCGGCTTCTAATGTTGCCTAGAAATTTGCACCACAGTTTCAACAGCCATTTTGTAAGTGCGTAGGCTACACACTTACTTTTAATTTCATATGAGGAAACTGGTGCGGCCGCCTGTTTTCTTGCAGATGAAGTAGCCTCTCATAGGGAACTCCTTCAACCAGCCTAAACAGCAGTAAATAAAATATGTCCAATGGTCAAAAAACAATGGTGTAAAGAGAATCCTGTCCTCCTAATATAGCCATGTACATTAAAGACAGGTATATTGCTACAGATGTAGGATCTTAATCTGAGCCCATTTGCTACAGCAGGAAAATAATCCTGAAGCAACACGACATTTGAATTATTATGTGGATTATAATGAATGGTCATTTTTCAAAAGGGAAAGGTGGAAAAGTGGAAATTACAAACTTCAGAAGCCTTTTTAACCCTCCAATACACGAAAAGTGTTAGTTCTACTGCAACAAGGTGATTCAATTAAGATCCTACATCTGTACAGAACATGTCTTTATCTAAACCAAGGCAGTTTGCATTATTAGCAATGACGTTGCAACTGTCAGCTGATGTAAACCTATGTGATTGGATGTTATAGACCCCCATCTGAACAGTTTCTTTCCCCATGCTGTAGCCCTCACCAACTGGCCATCTGGCCCATAGAGACTAAAGGACTATACACTCTATGCTGCACACCACATCAAGCCATCTCTGAACTGTACACTACCATCTGGCCCATAGAGACTAAAGGACTATACACTCTATGCTGCACACCACATCAAGCCATCTCTGAACTGTACACTACCATCTGGCCCATAGAGACTAAAGGACTATACACTCTATGCTGCTCACCACATAACGCCATCTCTGAACTGTACACTACCATCTGGCCCATAGAGACTAAAGGACTATACACTCTATGCTGCTCACCACATCAAGCCATCTCTGAACTGTACACTACCATCTGGTCCAAAGAGACTAAAGGACTATACACTCTATGCTGCTCACCACATCAAGCCATCTCTGAACTGTACACTACCATCTGGTCCAAAGAGACTAAAGGACTATACACTCTATGCTGCACACCACATCAAGCCATCTCTGAACTGTACACTACCATCTGGTCCAAAGAGACTAAAGGACTATACACTCTATGCTGCTCACCACATCAAGCCATCTCTGAACTGTACACTACCATCTGGCCCATAGAGACTAAAGGACTATACACTCTATGCTGCACACCACATCAAGCCATCTCTGAACTGTACACTACCATCTGTTCCATAGAGACTAAAGGACTATACACTCTATGCTGCACACCACATCAAGCCATCTCTGAACTGAACACTAAATAACTGCACTATACTGCATTAGCACTCTGTTCATCTCTCTTAGATATATGTATGTAAATCACCTGTATACCCACTGTACTGTATCTAAGTGATAATGCCTGAGAAGCAGGTGTTTGGAAGATATATTGGTACGGGTTTTATTAAGCAAACTGCCAATATATCCTCCAAACACCGGCTTTGAGGGCATTATCACTTGTATTCAACGGGTTACCAACGTATTCAAATAATGATTAACATATTTTCCTTAAAAATGTTAATTTGATGAATATATTTCTTACTATTTCATCCTTCCACAAGATATAGTCCCGACACAAATCTAGGGTTGCTACCCAAGCCGGCTGGTCGTTCGTTCTATCGGTTCGGTTGCCAGAGACACGACCCAGTCGTTCAGTCTTTTTGTTCTGTATCTATAGACGCGACCCAGTCGTTCAGTCTTTTTGTTCTGTATCTATGGATGTGACCCAGTCGTTCAGTCTTTTTGTTCTGTATCTATAGCCGCGACCCAGTCGTTCAGTCTTTTTGTTCTGTATCTATGGATGCGACCCAGTCGTTCAGTCTTTTTGTTCTGTATCTATAGACGCGACCCAGTCGTTCAGTCTTTTTGTTCTGTATCTATGGATGTGACCCAGTCGTTCAGTCTTTTTGTTCTGTATCTATGGACGCGACCCAGTCGTTCAGTCTTTTTGTTCTGTATCTATGGATGCGACCCAGTCGCTCAGTCTTTTTGTTCTGTATCTATGGATGCGACCCAGTCGTTCAGTCTTTTTGTTCTGTATCTATGGACGCGACCCAGTCGTTCATTCTAAATGTTCCATTGCCATACTGGCTGGCAACGTTCTTATCCCTTGCTTGCTAGCTAGCCAACTACGGCTAACTTAGTCACGTCAAAAAGTGCAGCCAGAATAACAGCCAAGTAGCTGTGTTTGTTTAAGCTGTTTTCTAGTGACATTTATTTGGATACATCCATAACAATGAGCTAATGAGGCGCGATTTCACCTGGCATAAAATATGTGCTCTCTCGTCAGGACACTGTTGTTCAGAGGAGCTAGCCAACAACACAGCTAACACAATAACTTCAAATAAAAGCTGGAAAGACTGAAAACTAGCTGCACTTCGTTTCGTTTTACCTGTTTTCTATTGATATGTCTTTGTATTCATGATTTCGACAGGCTGAGAAAAGCTGCCTGCCAGTCTGTCTCATCCCAACTCCTGACACGTTCATTACTATGCGACAGCTGGAGATCAAATTTGAATATTGAAACAATGTTGCAAATGTCGGACAGACAGCAATGTTTATACAAACCTCTGCTGTTGAAAACTAAATGTTAGTCTAAAAGAAATGTGAGATAATGTCTAGATGCTTTTTATAGTGGAGATCAAATTTATAAATTGCCTGGCTGGGCTGATGAGATAGTGGATTGCACAGTCAGATGGAACAGAGTATATAGGCATTTAATGTCATAGATTTAGCCGGTGGTAATTTGTGGAATAGACACCGGCTGGAATGACGTTTTAACCAATCACCATTCAGGATTAGACCCACCCGTTGTATACGTTTGTATATCCACTGCTCATTATCTTATAGCTCAATGCTCACTCTAGCTATGTGTGTATAATGTTGTACGTAAACTTTGTGTAAACTACTCTCTGTATTCTGTCTCTAAATGTTGTCTATCACTAGAAGCACCATATCACCAAGTAAAATTCTGAGTAAAGGATCTTAATTTGATCACCCCCCACTGCAGAATAACTTCCATGCAATTCAATGTGAAATGTAGAACTATGATCAATGAATATTGATATATTGAAATCACAGGAGGTTGGTGGCACCTTAACTGGGGAGGACGGGCTTGTGGTAATGGCTGGAGCGGAATAGGTGGAATGGTGTCATTAATATGAGCTGTCCTCTCCTCAGCAACCTCCACTGATTGAATTTGACTTGCCCACGTCCAGTTAGCGCCATTTTGTATGATTAAACTGTCAAGTCATTATATATTTTCCGTTCTGAGAGCACCTTCCTGATGACTAGCACTCTGTACATTCCTATGGATGAGGCCTGAGATGGAATGTGAAGCTAACTGAAGCTAGCTAGCTTTAGAAAACCAGTATATCTAGCTAGCATCATAGTCCACCCCTCAGGCTAAGTTCAGGTTACAGCATCAGGCAGACATCAACAGCCGAGTTGTAGGCTACTACCTGGGTCGTATTCATTAGTTTACTCAGCAGCCAACAGTTTTAAAATGTTGCATAAACAGTTTACTCCAAACGCTGTACAACGTGAACCTAAACGGTTTATGTTGCCAAACGTTTTGCTACGGTGGGCACTAATGAATACACACAACCTGTTTTGAGGAAGTGTAAGTTGTTGTTAGTCTTTCCACAATATTTATTTGTATCTCTTTCACACAGCATACCTTCCTGAGTGAAAATAGTTAACAGTAGATTAGAAAGAGAAAATGTTGTTGCTTGTTGTGTTTTAAGCCTGTTTTGAGAAGACAAGTCTATAGACCTATGATACAGTACACTCTTAGAAAAAAGAGTTCCAAAAGGGTCCTCTGGCTGTCCCCATAGGAGAACGATTTTGGGTTCCAGGTAAAACCCTTCTGGCTTCCATGTAGAACCCTCTGTGGAAAGGATTCTTCATGGAACCCAAAAGGGTTCTACCTAGGACCAAAAAGGGTTCTACAAAGGGTTATCCTATGGGGACAGCCAAAGAACCCTTTTAGATTCTAGATAGTGTAGGAGCGATCACCCTGGGGCACACAGATGGAAACAGAATGAATTCACCCCACGCATCTAATTTATATCCAAAACATTTTAAGGAGAGTAGGCCTATTATAACACTGTCCACAAAACATATAATCAACTATATGAATACACATAACAATATCCTCAATTATATGAATACACATAACAATATCATCAACTATATTAATACACATAACAATATCATCAACTATATTAATACTCATAACAGTATAATCAACTATATTAATACATATAACAATCGTCGTCTTACCTTTTATATGTCTCTCAATAGAAGTAGAGTCTGGAATGATCATTTGGTCGTGGAAAGTTCCTTTAGTTTGTTCTGCTCATTTCCATATCAGGTTCTACCTGTTCTCTCTCCCACTCCCTGTCTCCCCAGGGGTAGCAGCTCCTCTCTCCCCAGGGGTAGCAGCTCCTCTCTCCCCAGGGGTAACAGCTCCTCTCTCCCCAGGGGTATCAGCTCCTCTCTCCCCAGGGGTAACAGCTCCTCTCTCCCCAGGGGTAGCAGCTCCTCTCTCCCCAGGGGTAGCAGCTCCTCTCTCCCCAGGGGTAGCAGTTCCTCTCTCCCCAGGGGTAACAGCTCCTCTCTCCCCAGGGGTAGCAGCTCCTGTCTCCCCAGGGGTAACAGCTCCTCTCTCCCCAGGGGTAGCATCTCCTCTCTACCCTAGGATTTGAAGACATCGGTGGCTTAGCCCACAGCCAGTAGGAGGGTCCGGGAAGGAATTTCAACAGCTAAATCCATGAATACATCACTAGTGTATTGCCAAAAACCACTCAAGAACGTCAAATATAGAGTCTGACCTGTCCAATGAGCTAAACTGATTAAATAATCCCACAGTACCTAAACACCCCCCTGAGTCAAATGATTTTATACTAATACAATTGCTCAGAGAAAGAGATCGTTTAACAAGTAATACTTTTTTTCTCAAAAAATGAAAAATTGAGTGTAGCCAGATCCTTTTCACTCGCTATTCTTGTTTCATCTTGTGGTTCACCGGATTCGTCATCATCCTCGAGGGACAGACGAACCTCTACAATCTATGTGTTGTGATAATTGCATTGTTTGCTCTGTAACCTGTTAGTTCATATGCACTAAACAACTATTGATTTAGAACCACGGGGAGTTACCGCAAGTCGCAAAGAAAACAGGAGCTGCCTCCACTATTCCAGCACCATTTCAACTTCAACATATCAACATTATTAAATCACCAATGCTTAGTCTAATACAGTGACAACTGAAAGATACCAAAAACAATTTAGTCCAATCAACGTAAGCTAAATATGATGTGGCTGTACATGGTTCTGATTTCTGTGTGTGTGTGTGTGTGTGTGTGTGTGTGTGTTTGTTTGTGTGTGTGTGTGTGTGTGTGTGTGTGTGTGTGTGTGTGTGTGTGTGTGTGTGTGTGTGTGTGTGTGTGTGTGTGTGTGTGTGTGTCTGTTGGTGCCAGTAGAGAAAACATGTTGACTCACTATACACTTAGAGAAACACCAATGACATCCTCCTCTCTCATGTAGACTCACTCTACTAGTAGAGAAACACCAATGACATCCTCCTCTCTCATGTTGACTCACTCTACTAGTAGAGAAACACCAATGACATCATCCTCTTTCATGTTGACTCACCCTACTAGTAGAGAAACACCAATGACATCGTCCTCTTTCATGTTGACTCACTCTACTAGTAGAGAAACACTAATGACATCCTCATCTCTTTCATGTTGACTCACTCTACTTGTAGAGAAACACCAATGACATCCTCCTCTTTCATGTTGACTCACTCTACTAGTAGAGAAACACCAATGACACCTTCCTCTCTTTCATGTTGACTCACTCTACTTGTAGAGAAACACCAATGTCATCCACCTCTTTCAAATTGACTCGCTCTACTAGTAGAGAAACAGTAATGACATCCCCCTCTTTCATAATGACTCACTCTACTTGTAGAGAAACACCAATGACATCCTCCTCTCTTTCATGTTGACTCACTCTACTAGTAGAGAAACACCAATTACATCCTCCTCTCTTTCATGTTGACTCACTCTACTTGTAGAGAAACACCAATTACATCCTCCTCTCTTTCATGTTGACTCACTCTACTTGTAGAGAAACACCAATGACATCCCTCTCTTTCATGTTGACTCACCCTACTAGTAGAGAAACACTAATGACATCCTCCTCTCTTTCATGTTGACTCACTCTACTAGTAGAGAAACACCAATGACATCCCCCTCTTTCATGTTGACTCACTCTACTAGTAGAGAAACACCAATGACATCCTCCTCTTTCATGTTGACTCACCCTACTAGTAGAGAAACACCAATGACATCCTCCTCTTTCATGTTGACTCACTCTACTAGTAGAGAAACACTAATGACATCCTCCTCTCTTTCATATTGACTCACTCTACTAGTAAAGAAACACTAATGACATCCTCCTCTCTTTCATATTGACTCACTCTACTAGTAGAGAAACACTAATGATTTCCTCCTCTCTTTCATGTTGACTCACTCTACTTGTAGAGAAACACCAATGACATCCTCCTCTCTTTCATGTTGACTCACTCTACTAGTAGAGAAACACCAATGACATCCTCCTCTCTTTCATGTTGACTCACTCTACTTGTAGAGAAACACCAATGACATCCCCCTCTTTCATGTTGACTCACTCAGCATAATGCTGCCACCCCCGTGCTTCACGGTTGGGATGGTGTTCTTCGGCTTGCAAGCAGCCCCCTTTTTCCTCCAAACATAACGATGGTCATTATGGGCAAACAGTTCTATTTTTGTTTCATCAGACCAGAGGACATTTCTCCAAAAAGTAAGATCTTTGTCCCCATGTGCAGTTGCAAACTGCAGTCTGGCTTTTTTATGGCGGTTTTGGAGCAGTGGCATCTTCCTTGCTGAGCAGCCTTTCAGGTTATTTCGATATAGGACTCGTTTTACTGTGGATATAGATACTTTTGTACCTGTTTCCTCCAGCATCTTCACAAGGTCCTTTGCTGTTGTTCTGGGATTGATTTGCACTTTTCGCACCAACGTACGTTCATCTCTAGGAGACAGAATGCGTCTCCTTCCTGAGCGGTATGACGGCTGCATGGTCCCATGGTGTTTATACTTTATACCCATGGTGTTACTACTGTTTGTACAGATGAACGTGGTACCTTCAGGCGTTTGGAAATTGCTCCCAAGGATGAACCAGACTTGTTGAGGTCTACAACTTTTGTTCTGAGGTCTTGGCTGATTGCTTTTGATTTTCCCATGATGTCAAGCAAAGAGGCACTGAGTTTGAAGGTAGGCCTTGAAATACATCCACAGGTACACCTCCAATTGACTCAAATTATGTCAATTAGCCTATCAGAAGCTTCTAAAGCCATGACATCATTTTCTGGAATTTCCCAGGCAGTTTAAAGGCACAGTCAACTTAGTGTATGTAAACTTCTCACCCACTGAAATTGTGATACAGTGAATTATAAGTGAAATAATCTGTCTGTAAACAATTGTTGGAAAAATTACTTGTGTCATGCACAAAGTAGATGTCCCAACCGACTTGCCAAAACTATAGTTTGTTAACAAGACATTTGTGGAGTGGTTGAAAAACTAGTTTTAATGATTCCAACCTAAACTTCCGACTTCAACTGTATGTATTAAAAATGTATTACATTTGACAACCCAGATTTCTATTTCTATGAGAGAGAGGCAATCTCTGATATTAAACCATCAATTGATAGATTTTAAACAAATACATGTCTGTCATTTTACAACAAACCCCATGCCATGATTAGATAGAGAAAAAACACATAAATCTCTTTCCAAGTTTTTTTTAAACAATAAAAGCTAATTGACCAACATTTCTGAAAATGGATATATAGCGTTTTGGAATGAAACTCTTGTTTCCCCATCTGAGCTCAGAGTAGATGAGAGATGTAATGTTTGTCTCTGTTGTGTTGAAGTCCAATCAAGCAGGAGAGACCAGCCTCCCCTGTACCCAGCTGTGTGTCCATGAAGAGTGACAAGTCTATGGGTCTACCTATAATGTTTAGAAAAGGAGACTTTTCTACTGAACAAAGGTAAGAAGAACTCATGGGTCATGGTCAGTGAGTTAAACAACACTGTCTCTAGTCATTTCTCCTCTCCCATTTTCCCATTTATTTTACCACTGCACATTGACTCAGTACTGGTACTCCTTGTATATAGTCTAGTTATTACCTCAACTACCTGGTACCCTGCACATTGACTCAGTACTGGTACTCCTTGTATATAGTCTAGTTATTACCTCAACTACCTGGTACCCTGTACATTGACTCAGTACTGGTACTCCTTGTATATAGTCTAGTTATTACCTCAACTACCTGGTACCCCTGCACATTGACTCAGTACTGGTACTCCTTGTATATAGTCTAGTTATTACCTCAACTACCTGGTACCCCTGCACATTGACTCAGTACTGGTACTCCTTATAGCCTCATTATTGTTATTTCATTGTGTTACTATTTCATTTTTTTATTTAGCTAATTTTTCTTACTTTTTAACTGCATTGTTGGGAAAGGGCTCGTTAGTAAGCATTTCATGGTAAAGTGTACAGCTGTTGTATTCAGCGCATGTGAGAAATACAATTTGATTTGAAGGTCATTGGCTCTAACGGTCGTCTCGTGCCGAACAGCGCATGTTCGGATGTTGAAGCACTGTGGCTAGGAAAAACTCCCTGGAAAGGCAGGAACCTAGGAAGAAACCTAGCGAGGAACCAGGCTCTGAGGGGTGGCCAGTCCTCTTCTGGCTGTGCTGGGGGGAGATTATAACAGTACATGGCCATTAAGGCCAGATCGTTCTTCAAGATGTTGAAATGTTCATAGATGACCAGCAGGGTCAAATAATAATCACTGTGGTTATAGAGGTTGCAACACTTCAGCATCTCAGAAGTAAATGTCAGTTGGCTTATCATAGCCGAGCATTCAGAGGTCGAGACATCAGGTGCGGTAGAAAGAGAGAGAGAGAGAGAGAGAGAGAGAGAGAGAGAGAGAGAGAGAGAGAGAGAGAGAGAGAGAGAGAGAGAGAGAGAGAGAGAACAGCAGGTTTGGGACAAGGTATCACGTCCGGTGAACAGGTCAGGTTTCCATAGCCGCAGGCAGACCAGCAGAAACTGGATTAGCAGCACGACAAGGTTGGATGTCCGGTGGACCATGTATCAATACTGATATGATCGAAAGAAAGGGAGCGCTGCTCTCGGATCAGCTTTCTCCATTCAAATCTTTCCTTAACATTATAATTATTGCACAATGCTGATAACAGATCAGCTCCTACAGCTGCAAGTACTGCAAATATTGAGGCAGTTTATTCTAATGCTTACACAATACAAATGCACAAAATCACAGACTTGGCACATCATTGTTCACATGTTAGGCTACACATCATGAAATATATTGAGACAAATTACAGACCGTAGTCTACAAGTAGCAAAATAGAACTCAATTGATTGAACATGAAACGTATTTCGATTTGATTGAAATAGGACTATAGCCTAATGTTTATATTTTAAAGCAGTCATCTCGGTGTTCATTTGAAGCATCATTTCATACCTCCCTTGATTGTATCAATTGCAAAGACATTTGCAACTTTGTATTTGTAGATCAACCTTGTTCTGAATTTATCGGCGGTCACAGAGAGACTGATGAACCATGTGATTCTATGTTTAGCGGAGATCTTCTGTGTATAAAGTGACGCGAGAGGGCAAAAAAGCATCTAACGATGCACTTGGCTGTTCTACAAGTGGTCTGAGGCAGGTGTTAGAATATGAGCGTTTTCAAGTGCAACGTTAATAACGATGGTTTTGGGAAACAGCTCAGAGATTTAACAATGCTCCTACGAAGGTTTTTAATGATGAACTTGGCTTTAAGATGCCCTGGATAAAAACATCTGCTAAATGACTAAAAATGTTGAACGTAAATGTTTTCTTTGACTGGTACTGTATATGTATTACACATGTAGTTATTTGTTACATTTGACTGTGAACAACCCATATTTGTATTTCTATGAGGCAATCTCTAAAATGAAACCATCAAGTGATTTAAACAAATACATGTCTGTCATTTTACATCCCATATTTACATAGTGAAAGAACTCACCAATCTCTTTCCTAATTTCTTTAAACAATAACATCTAATTGAGCAACAATTCTGAAAATGGATATATAGCGTTTTGGAATGAAACTCTTGTTTCCCCATCTGAGCTCAGAGTAGATGAGAGATGTAATGTTTGTCTCTGTTTGGTTGAAGCCCAATCAGGCAGGAGAGACCAGCCTCCCCTGAACCCAGCTGTGTGTCCATGAAGAGTGACAAGTCTATGGGTCCTCCTATAAACTTCAGAGAGGGAGACTTTTCTACTGAACAAAGGTAAGAAGAACTCATGGGTCATGGTCAGTGAGTTAAACAACACTGTCTCTAGTCATTTCTCCTCTCCCATTTTCCCATTTATTTTTGTTGTTTTCATAATCCATAGGCTAATCCTTTTTTCCATTTTCATAGTCCTGAAACAAAATTAAACTAACACAACATTCCCTGTGTGTGTGTGTGTGTGTGTGTGTGTGTGTGTGTGTGTGTGTGTGTGTGTGTGTGTGTGTGTGTGTGTGTGTGTGTGTGTGTGTGTGTGTGTGTGTGTGTGTGTGTGTGTGTGCACTCCCTGGATGAGGAGATGTAATCTCTATCCTGATTGACGTGTCACTTTTACCCCTACCTACATGTACATATTACCTCAACTACATTGTACCCCTGGACATTGACTCAGTACTGGTACTCCTTGTATATAGTCTAGTTATTACCTCAACAACCTGGTACCCCTGTACATTGACTCAGTACTGGTACTCCTTATAGCCTCATTACTACCTCAACTACCTGGTACCCCTGCACATTGACTCAGTACTGGTACTCCTTGTATATAGTCTAGTTATTACCTCAACTACCTGGTACCCCTGTACATTGACTCAGTACTGGTACTCCTTATAGCCTCATTACTAATTCAACTACCTGGTACCCCTGCACATTGACTCAGTACTGGTACTCCTTGTATATAGTCTAGTTATTACCTCAACTACCTGGTACCCCTGCACATTGACTCAGTACTGGTACTCCTTATATATAGTCTAGATATTACCTCAACTACCTGGTACCCCTGCACATTGACTCAGTACTGGTACTCCTTGTATATAGTCTAGTTATTACCTCAACTACCTGGTACCCCTGCACATTGACTCAGTACTGGTACTCCTTATATATAGTCTAGTTATTACCTCAACTACCTGGTACCCCTGCACATTGACTCAGTACTGGTACTCCTTGTATATAGTCTAGTTATTACCTCAACTACCTGGTACCCCTGCACATTGACTCAGTACTGGTGCTCCTTGTATATAGTCTAGTTATTACCTCAACTACCTGGTACCCCTGCACATTGACTCAGTACTGGTACTCCTTTTATATAGTCTAGTTATTACCTCAACTTCCTGGTACCCCTGCACATTTACTCAGTACTGGTACTCCTTGTATATAGTCTATTTATTACCTCAACTACCTGGTACCCCTGCACATTGACTCAGTACTGGTACTCCTTATATATAGTCTAGTTATTACCTCAACTACCTGGTACCCCTGCACATTGACTCAGTACTGGTACTCCTTGTATATAGTCTAGTTATTACCTCAACTACCTGGTACCACTGCACATTGACTCAGTACTGGTACTCCTTGTATATAGTCTAGTTATTACCTCAACTACCTGGTACCCCTGCACATTGACTCAGTACTGGTACTCCTTATATATAGTCTAGTTATTACCTCAACTACCTGGTACCCCTGCACATTGACTCAGTACTGGTACTCCTTGTATATAGTCTAGTTATTACCTCAACTACCTGGTACCCCTGCACATTGACTCAGTACCGGTACTCCTTGTATATAGTCTAGTTATTACCTCAATTACCTGGTACCCTGCACATTGACTCAGTACTGGTACTCCTTGTATATAGTCTAGTTATTACCTCAACTACCTGGTACCTCTGCACATTGACTCAGTACTGGTACTCCTTGTATATAGTCTAGTTATTACATCAACTACCTGGTACCCCTGCACATTGACTCAGTACTGGTACTCCTTGTATATAGTCTAGTTATTACCTCAACTACCTGGTACCCCTGCACATTGACTCAGTACTGGTACTCCTTGTATATAGTCTAGTTATTACCTCAACTACCTGGTATCCCTGCACATTGACTCAGTACTGGTACTCCTTGTATATAGTCTAGTTATTACCTCAACTACCTGGTACCCCTACACATTGACTCAGTACTGGTACTCCTTGTATATAGTCTAGTTATTACCTCAACTACCTGGTACCCCTGCAAATTGACTCAGTACTGGTACTCCTTGTATATAGTCTAGTTATTACGTCAACTACCTGGTACCCTGCACATTGACTCAGTACTGGTACTCCTTGTATATAGTCTAGTTATTACCTCAACTACCTGGTACCCCTGCACATTGACTCAGTACTGGTACTCCTTGTATATAGTCTAGTTATTACCTCAACTACCTGGTACCCCTGCACATTGACTCAGTACTGGTACTCCTTGTATATAGTCTAGTTATTACCTCAACTACCTGGTACCCCTGCACATTGACTCAGTACTGGTACTCCTTGTATATAGTCTAGTTATTACCTCAACTACCTGGTACCCCTACACATTGACTCAGTACTGGTACTCCTTGTATATAGTCTAGTTATTACCTCAACTACCTGGTACCCCTGCACATTGACTCAGTACTGGTACTCCTTGTATATAGTCTAGTTATTACCTCAACTACCTGGTACCCTGCACATTGACTCAGTACTGGTACTCCTTGTATATAGTCTAGTTATTACCTCAACTACCTGGTACCCCTGCACATTGACTCAGTACTGGTACTCCTTGTATATAGTCTAGTTATTACCTCAATTACCTGGTACCCTGCACATTGACTCAGTACTGGTACTCCTTGTATATAGTCTAGTTATTATCTCAACTACCTGGTACCCCTGTACATTGACTCAGTACTGGTACTCCTTGTATATAGTCTAGTTATTACCTCAACTACCTGGTACCCCTGCACATTGACTCAGTACTGGTACTCCATATATATAGTCTAGTTATTACCTCAACTACCTGGTACCCCTGCACATTGACTCAGTACTGGTACTCCTTGTATATAGTCTAGTTATTACCTCAACTACCTTGTACCCCTGGGCATTGACTCAGTACTGGTACTCCTTGTATATAGTCTAGTTATTACCTCAACTACCTGGTACCCTGCACATTGACTCAGTACTGGTACTCCTTGTATATAGTCTAGTTATTACCTCAACTACCTGGTACCCCTGCACATTGACTCAGTACTGGTACTCCTTGTATATAGTCTAGTTATTACCTCAACTACCTGGTACCCCTGCACATTGACTCAGTACTGGTACTCCTTATATATAGTCTAGTTATTACCTCAACTACCTGGTACCCTGCACATTGACTCAGTACTGGTACTCCTTGTATATAGTCTAGTTATTACCTCAACTACCTGGTACCCCTGCACATTGACTCAGTACTGGTACTCCTTGTATATAGTCTAGTGATTACCTCAACTACCTGGTACCCGGCACATTGACTCAGTACTGGTACTCCTTTTATATAGTCTAGTTATTACCTCAACTACCTGGTACCCCTGGGCATTGACTCAGTACTGGTACTCCTTATAGCCTCATTATTGTTATATCATTATGTTACTATTTTCTTTTTTTATTTAGCTAATTTTTCTTACTTTTTAACTGCATTGTTGGGAAAGGGCTCGTTAGTAAGCATTTCACGGTAAAATGTACAGCTGTTGTATTCAGCGCATGTGAGAAATAATATTTGATTTGAAGGTCATTGGCTCTAACGGTCGTCTCGTGCCGAACAGCGCATGTTCGGATGTTGAAGCACTGTGGTTAGGAAAAACTCCCTGGAAAGGCAGGAACCTAGGAAGAAACCTAGAGAGGAACCAGGCTCTGAGGGGTGGCCAGTCCTCTTCTGGCTGTGCTGGGAGGAGATTATAAGAGGATATGGCCATTAAGGCCAGATCGTTCTTCAAGATGTTCAAATGTTCATAGATGACTAGCAGGGTCAAATAATAATCACTGTGGTTATAGAGGGTGCAACACTTCAGCATCTCAGAAGTAAATGTCAGTTGCCTTTTCACAGTCGAGCATTTAGAGGTCGAGACATCAGGTGCGGTAGAAAGAGAGAGAGAGAGAGAGAGAGAGAGAGAGAGAGAGAGAGAGAGAGAGAGAGAGAGAGAGAGAGAGAGAGAGAGAGAGAGAGTGAGATAGAACAGCAGGTTTGGGACAAGGTATCACGTCCGATGAACAGGTCAGGTTTCCATAGCCGCAGGCAGACCAGCAGAAACTGGATTAGCAGCACGACAAGGTTGGATGTCCGGTGGAGCATGTATCGATACTGATATGATCGAAAGAAAGGGAGTGCTGCTCTCAGATCAGCTTTCTCCATTCAAATCTTCCCTTAACATTAATATAACTCAATTGATTGAACATATAGCCTATTGTTTTATAGTTTAATCCAGTTATCTCGGTTTTCATTTGAAGCATAATTGTATACATCCCTTGTTTATATCAATTGCAAATACATTGGCAACTTTGTATTCATAGTCAACTTTGTTCTGAATTTATCGGCGGTCACAGAGAGACGGATGAACCTTGTGATTCTATGTTTATTGGAGATCTTCTGTGTTTAATTTGAAGTGGGAGGGCAAAAAAGCTTAGAATGATTCACAACTCAAAACAATATTAAACACAACATTACCTGTGTGTGTGTGTGTGTGAGTGTGTGTGTGTGTGTTTGTGTGTGTGTGTGTGTGTGTGTGAGTGTGTGTGTGTGTGTGTGTGTGTGTGAGTGTGTGTGTATGCACTCCCTGGATGAGGAGATGTAATCTCTATCCTGATTGACGTGTCACTTTTATCCCTACATACATGTACATATTACCTCAACTACCTGGTACCCCTGCACATTGACTCAGTACTGGTACTCCTTATATATAGTCTAGTTATTACCTCAACTACCTGGTACCCCTGCACATTGACTCAGTACTGGTACTCCTTGTATATAGTCTAGTTATTACCTCAACTACCTGGTACCCCTGCACATTGACTCAGTACTGGTACTCCTTGTATATAGTCTAGTTATTACCTCAACTACCTGGTACCCCTGCACATTGACTCAGTACTGGTACTCCTCGTATATAGTCTAGTTATTACCTCAACTACCTGGTACCCCTGCACATTGACTCAGTACTGGTACTCCTCGTATATAGTCTAGTTATTACCTCAACTACCTGGTACCCCTGCACATTGACTCAGTTCTGGTACTCCTTGTATATAGTGTAGTTATTACCTCAACTACCTGGTACCCTGCACATTGACTCAGTACTGGTACTCCTTTTATATAGTCTAGTTATTACCTCAACTACCTGGTACCCCTGGGCATTGACTCAGTACTGGTACTCCTTGTATATAGTCTAGTTATTACCTCAACTACCTGGTACCCTGCACATTGACTCAGTACTGGTGCTCCTTATAGCCTCATTATTGTTATATCATTATGTTACTATTTCCTTTTTTTATTTAGCTAATTTTTCTTACTTTTTAACTGCATTGTTGGGAAAGGGCTCGTTAGTAAGCATTTCACGGTAAAGTGTACAGCTGTTGTATTCGGCGCATGTGAGAAATACAATTTGATTTGAAGGTCATTGGCAGAAACT
Organism: Coregonus clupeaformis; assembly: GCF_020615455.1. Lineage (NCBI taxonomy): Eukaryota > Metazoa > Chordata > Actinopteri > Salmoniformes > Salmonidae > Coregonus > Coregonus clupeaformis. Next base: position 10,570 of record NW_025534161.1, on the reverse strand, counting down.
AACGGTCGTCTCGTGCCGAACAGCGCATGTTCGGATGTTGAAGCACTGTGGTTAGGAAAAACTCCTTGGAAAGGCAGGAACCTAGGAAGAAACCTAGAGAGGAACCAGGCTCTGAGGGGTGGCCAGTCCTCTTCTGGCTGTGCTGGGAGGAGATTATAAGAGGATATGGCCATTAAGGCCAGATCGTTCTTCAAGATGTTCAAATGTTCATAGATGACTAGCAGGGTCAAATAATAATCACTGTGGTTATAGAGGGTGCAACACTTCAGCATCTCAGAAGTAAATGTCAGTTGCCTTTTCACAGTCGAGCATTTAGAGGTCGAGACATCAGGTGTGGTAGAAAGAGAGAGAGAGAGAGAGAGAAGAGAGAGAGAGGAGAGAGATAGAGAGAAGAGAGAGAGAGAGAGAGAGAGAGAGAGAGAGAGAGAGAGAGAGAGAGAGAGAGAGAGAGAGAGAGAGAGAGAGAGAGAGAGAGAGAGAGAGAGAGAGAGAGAGAGAGAGTGAGATAGAACAGCAGGTTTGGGACAAGGTCGCACATCCGGTGAACAGGTCAGGTTTCCATAGCCGCAGGCAGACCAGCAGAAACTGGATTAGCAGCACGACAAGGTTGGATGTCCGGTGGAGCATGTATCGATACTGATATGATCGAAAGAAAGGGAGTGCTGCTCTCAGATCAGCTTTCTCCATTCAAATCTTCCCTTAACATTAATATACCTCAATTGATTGAACATATAGCCTATTGTTTTATAGTTTAATCCAGTTATCTCGGTTTTCATTTGAAGCATAATTGTATACATCCCTTGTTTATATCAATTGCAAATACATTGGCAAATTTGTATTCATAGTCAACTTTGTTCTGAATTTATCGGCGGTCACAGAGAGACGGATGAACCTTGTGATTCTACGTTTAGCGGAGATCTTCTGTGTTTAATTTGAAGTGGGAGGGCAAAAAAGCTTATAACGATTCACAACTCAAAACAATATTAAACACAACATTACCTGTGTGTGTGTGTGTGTGAGTGTGTGTGTGTGTGTGTGTGTGTGTGTGTGTGCACTCCCTGGATGAGGAGATGTAATCTGATGTTTTGTCCCCAGAAACCAACAGGAGAGATCAGAGTCAGAGATTCTCAGTAGTCAGTCTTCCCAGAGTCATCTAACAGACCTGGCCTCCATATTCAGTGTATGTGGTCCTGTTATGTACATTTGTTTTGGTTTACCTCAAGTAAAGTTGATCTGTCAATCATTCATTAATGTGTTAATGAGAAAGCATGTAGTCTCTTGCTTAACTTATTTACTTGATTTATTTCAGTTGCTTGAAGAGAATATTATGACATTTGTGAAGAACGAGCTGAAGATGTTCAAGAGGATTCTTAGTCCAGAACTCCCAGAAGGCTTTGAGAGTCAGAAGCAGGATAAGGAAGTGGTGGATGCTGAAGATGAGAAGCAGGAGAGCAGTGCCAGAGAGGGGGCTCTGAAGATCACACTGCACGTCCTGAGGAAAATGAACCAGAAGGAGCTTGCTGACACACTGGAGAAAAGTAAGAGCTGTCTGCCTCATGTTGAATGCTGTTTTAGAACATTTAAAAGCTGTAGCTAAAGTACAGCTAAAGTAGCTGTGTAACTAAATGATATTGTAGAAGCCTTAACACAACACCTAGAGACCTCATCAAGTAGCAGCAGGGATGTGTTGTGTTGATTAATTGAGAGAGAGAGAGAGAGAGAGAGAGAGAGAGAGAGAGAGAGAGAGAGAGAGAGAGAGAGAGAGAGAGAGAGAGAGAGAGAGAGAGAGAGAGAGAGAGAGAGAGAGAGAGATTTAATTATACCATCAATAATACCAATAATAATATAATCAGTCACACCAGTCTGTAATGCATTATGAAAACATTTACAGATTTATACAGACAGTTAAGAGAATAAATGATTATAATTTAAACTTTATAAGACAGCCTTACAATACTGTAAGCATTAAAACAGATGTAATATTAATATCCTCTGTGTTATTTCTAGATTCAGATGAGCGTGCTGTGATTCTTCAACGTGAACTCAAATCTAATCTAAAGAAGAAGTTTCAATGTGTATTTGAGGGGATCGCTAAACAAGGAAACCCAACACTTCTCAATAAGATCTACACAGAGCTCTACATCACAGAGGGTGGAACAGGAGAGGTCAATAATGAACATGAGCTGAGACAGATTGAGACAACATCCAGGAAACAAGCAAGACCAGAGACTGCAATCAAATGTAACGACATCTTCAAACCCTTAACTGGACAAGACAAATTTATCAGAACTGTGCTGACAAAGGGAGTCGCTGGCATTGGAAAAACAGTCTCTGTGCAGAAGTTCATTCTGGACTGGGCTGAAGGAAAAGCAAATCAGGATGTCCAATTTGTATTTTCATTCCCTTTTCGGGAGCTGAATTTGATGAAAAAGGAAAAACACACTTTCATTGAACTTCTCAATCACTTCTCAATGGAAACCAAAGAATCAAGAATCTCCAACTACGACAAGTACAAAGTTCTGTTCATCTTTGATGGTCTGGATGAGTGCTGACTGCCCCTAGACTTCCAGAAGAACAAGATCTGTTGTGACGTCACAGAGTCAACCTCAGTGGATGTTCTGCTGACAAATCTCATCAAGGGAAATCTGCTTCCCTCTGCTCTCTTCTGGATAACTACCCGACCTGCAGCAGCCAATAAAATCCCTTCAGGGTGTGTTGACCAGGTGACAGAGGTACGAGGGTTCAATGACCCACAGAAGGAGAAGTACTTCAGGAAGAGATTCAGTGATGAGGACCTGGCCAGCAGAATCATCTCACACATAAAGACATCAAGGAGCCTCCACATCATGTGCCACATTCCAGTCTTCTGTTGGATTTCTGCAATAGTCCTTGAACACATGCTGAAACATAAGAGAGAAGAGATGCCCAAGACTCTGACTGAGATGTACACACACCTTGTGGAGTGTCATACCAAACAGAAGGATGAAAAGTATCTTGGGAAAGAAGAGACAGGTCCACACTGGAATGAAGAGAGCATTCTGTCACTGGGAAAACTGGCTTTTCAACATCTTATGAAGGGCAATCTGATTTTCTATGAAGAAGACCTGAAAGAGGCTGGCATTGATGTCAATGAAGCCTCTGTGTACTCAGGATTGTGCACACAGCTCTTTAAAGAGGAATGTGTGCTGTACCAGGACAAGGTGTACTGCTTCGTGCATCTGAGCATTCAGGAGTTTCTGGCTGCTGTATATGTGTTCCTCTCATTCATCAACAACAATGAGAATCTAATGGCCAAACCTCAATCAACGTCCTGCAACTTTTCTGTGAGGATCAGACACAAGCGTAAAGTTACCTTCTACAAGAGTGCTGTGGATAAAGCCTTACAAAGTGAGACAGGAAACCTGGACCTGTTCCTCCTATTCCTTCTGGGCCTCTCACTGGAGTCCAATCAGAAGCTATTACGAGGTCTACTGACAAAGACAAGAAGCAGCTCACAGAGCCATGAAGAAACAGTCAAGTACATCAAGGAGAAGATCAGGAAGAATCCCTCTCCAGAGAGGTGCATCAATCTGTTCCACTGTCTGAATGAACTGAATGACCATTCTCTAGTGGAGGAGATCCAAAGCTACCTGAGCTCAGGAAGTCTCTCAGAAGAAGAACTGTCACCTGCACAGTGGTCAGCTCTGGTCTTTGTGTTGCTGACTTCAGAAAAGGAGCTGGATGTGTTTGACCTGAAGAAATACTCCAGATCAGAGGAAGGTCTTCTGAGGCTGCTGCCAGTGGTCAAAGCCTCCAGAGCTGCTCTGTGAGTACATAAAATGACATTTAAGTACTAATCATCAGGAAGAAATATTCAGTTTAGAGTAAAATATGTATTATAATATGTCTATAATGTATAATATTACATTGAAAAACTTACTGAATCAATGCATTGATGTTCATATTAGTATAACAATATGACCATACAATTCTAGGAGACGGAAGATTAATATATATGTTGTTTAAGAGAATAAACCAAATGCATCTGCCATTGTCCTTCTACACTACTGGTGTTAAATTAACAATGTGTTTGTGAAATCATGATGATCTCTCTGTCAGGCTGTCAGGCTGTGGAGTCACAGAGGAAGGCTGTGCTTCTCTGGTCTCAGCTCTGATGTCAAACCCCTCACACCTGAGAGAGCTGGATCTGAGTAACAATGACCTGAAGGATTCAGGAGTGAAGCTGCTCTCTGCTGGACTGGGGAATCCCCACTGTAAACTGGAGACTCTGAGGTCAGTATTCCTGTAGTTGGTCAACAAGTGATAACTGTTCACCAGATCCACATGTGTTTACCAGGCACACATAGTCCACACCATATGTGTTTGGACAGTGAGGCTTACAGTTTTACATTTGGTGCTATGCTCCAGCATTTTGGATTTGAGATATAATGTTTCATATTAGGCAACAGTATATAATGTCACCTTTTATTTGATGTTAATGGTGAGAGGTTAGTATGTTTTGTTGTAGCCTGTAACTTTCTCATTCATTATTATTAATGATTCATTCATGATCTTTCTTAATCATGGCATCATTAGGATTAAGTTAGTAGTGTTTAGAAACCTGTTATCTACTCACTTAGACAGAAAATGAATCACCACCAAAAAATAGCAGTGTGGTTTTAATATGATTTGACTCTTTGCAGGCTGTCAGGCTGTCTAGTCACAGAGGAAGGCTGTGCTTCTCTGGTCTCAGCTCTGAAGTCAAACCCCTCACACCTGAGAGAGCTGGATCTGAGCTACAATCACCCAGGAGACTCAGGAGTCAGACTGCTCTCTGCTGGACTGGAGGATCCACACTGCAGACTGGAGAAACTCAAGTATGTAGAGGGTTTATGTCAATGTTCATATCAGACATGTTGGAGTTATCAGGCTAGTTAAGACAAACATTCTGACCACCACTTGGACTAAGTTATATAAAGACTCTGTGTGTGTGTGTGTGTGAGTGTGTGTCCAGTGTGTGTGTGTGTGTCCAGTGTGTGTGTGTGTGTGGGTGTGTGTGTGTGTGTGTCCAGTGTGTGTCCAGTGTGTGTGTGTGTGTGTCCAGTGTGTGTGTGTGTGTGGGTGTGTGTGTGTGTGTGTGTAAGGACTGGACCCACACACACACGCACTCACACTGGACACACACACACTGGACACACACAAACAAACAAACACACACACACACACACACACACACACACACAAACACACGCACACACACTAGACCCAAACTCACACACTGGACACACACACACACACACACACACACACTGGACCCAAACACACACACTGGACACACACACACACTTGGCCAACACACACACACACACACACACACACACACACACACACACACACTCACACTGGAAACACACACTGGAAACACACACACACACAAACACTGGACACACACACACTAGACACACATTCAGGACACACACACCACACACACACTGGACACACACACACACACACACACTGGACACACATACACTGGATACACACACACACACTGGACACACACACACACACACACACACACACACACACATGGACACACACACACTAGACACACATTCAGGACACACACACAAACACACACTGGACACACACACAGACAAACATTCTTACCTCTTGGATAAAGTTATATGCTGACAGTGTGACTCTGTGTGTGTGTGTGTGTGTGTGTGTGTGTGTGTGTGTGTGTGTGTGTGTGTGTGTGTGTGTGTGTGTGTGTGTGTGTGTGTGTGTGTGTGTGTGTGTGAGTTCAGGTGTATCCCTCAATGACTGTCTGTTCTTCTGCTTACCGCTACAGTGTGGAACATGGTGGAGAGAACACAATGAAACCTGGACTTAGAAAATGTGAGTGTTGACTGCTGTGAAGAATATGACTAAGAATAAGTCTTAATTCAAGTGAAGTCAAAGTCAAAGACCACCATCATTACTTACTTGGTCATATTAAATATCAGCTGTAGATCTACAGAAGCAGAAATCAGGGACACCAAAGTTTACAAAGAGTTGCTTTGACAATGTGTGTGTCTGTGTGTGTGTGTGACATGTTCCTGTGTGTGTTCAGGATGTGTGTGTGTGTGTGTGTGTGTGTGTGTGTGTGTGTGTGTGTAATTAATGGGAATAAGTGTGTTTTATATTACCATACAGTATAACATATGATCATTCAACAAGTCTCAAGTTACCTTAACTTCTCCTTTTGATACCTAGAAACATCTACATTAAATGAATTAGTGAAAAGTGAGTTAACATTCTAATGTGAATGATGATGATTTCTAATATTGTGTCTGGTTTCATCCATCAGATGTCTGTGATCTCACACTGGACCTAAACACAGTAAACAGACTCCTCTCTCTGTCTGAGGAGAACAGAAAGGTGACATGGAGGATAGAGAAGCAGCCGTATCCTGATCACCCAGAGAGATTTGAGGTCTGGTTCCAGGTGCTGTGTAGAGAGGGTCTGACTGGGCGCTGTTACTGGGAGGTAGAGTGGAGTGGGGGAGAGGCTGATATAGGAGTGACATATAAAGGAATCAGCAGGAGAGGAAGGGGTGATGACTGTGGGCTTGGATACAATGACAAGTCCTGGAGTCTGCTCTGCTCTGACAACCTTTACTATGCCTGGCACAATCATAAGTCCACTACCATAGACGTCCGCCCCTCCAGCTCCCACAGAGTAGGAGTGTATCTGGACTGGCCAGCCGGCACTCTGTCCTTCTACAGAGTCTCCTCTGACACACTGACCCACCTGATCACATTCCACTCCACATTCACTGAGCCCCTCTATCCAGGGTTTTGGGTTGATGTTGACTCCTCAGTGTCCCTGTAAATAATAACCATGGTAACACTGACACACACACACACTGGACACACACTGGACACACACACACACACACACACACTGGACACACACAAACACTGGACACACTCACACTGGACATACACACACACACACACACTGGACACACACACACTGGACACACACATACACACACTGAACACACACACTGGACACACACACACACTGGACACACACACACACACTGGACACACACACACACACATACACTGGACACACACACACTGGACACACACACACACTGGACACACACACACTGGACACACAAACACACACACACACACACTGGACAAACACACGGACACACATACACACACTAGACACACACACACACACACACACACACACTGAACACACACACTTGACACACACACACACACTGGACACACACACACACTGGACACACACAAACACACACACACACACACACACACACACACACTGGACACACACAAACACACACACACACACACTGGACACACACAATGGACACACACAAACACACACACACACACACACACACACACACTGGACAAATACACACACTGAACACACTCACACTGGACATACACACACACGCTGTACACACACACTGGACACACACACACTGGACACACACACACTGGACACACACACACACACACATACATACACTGGACACACACACACACTAGACACACACACACACACACTGGACACACACACACACTGGACACACACACACACACACACACACTGAACACACACACACACTGGACACACACACACACTGGACACACACACACACTGGACACACACACACACACACTGGACACACACACACACTGGACACACACACACACTGAACACACTCACACTGGACATACACACACACGCTGTACACACACACTGGACACACACACACTGGACACACACACACACTGGACACACACACACACACATACATACACTGGACACACACACACACTAGACACACACACACACACACTGGACAAACACACACACTGGACACACACACACACTGGACACACACACACACTGGACACACACACACACACACACTGGACAAACACACACACTGGACACACACACACACTGGACACACACACACACACTGGACACACACACACACACACACTGGACACACACACACACTGGACACACACACACAGTGGACACACACACACTGGACACACAAACACACACACACACACACTGGACAAACACACACACACACATACACACACTAGACACACACACACACACACACACACTGAACACACACACTGGACACACACACACACACTGGACACACACACACACTGGACACACACAAACACTCACACTGGACACACACACACTGGACACACACACACACACACATACATACACTGGACACACACACACACTAGACACACACACACACACACTGGACAAACACACACACTGGACACACACACACACATTGTACAAATACACACACACACACACACACACTGGACACACACACACTGGACACACTCACACTGGACACACACACACTGGACACACACACACACACACATACATACACTGGACACACACACACACTAGACACACACACACACACACTGGACAAACACACACACTGGACACACAAATTGGACACACACACACACTGGACACACACACATTGGACACACACACACTGGACACACACACACTGGACTAACTCACACACTGGACACACACACACTGGACACACACACGCAGGACAAACACACACACACACACACACACACACACACATATACACTGGACACACACACACAAACACACTTGGGACACACATACACACACTAGACACACACACACACCCACTGGACACACACACACACACACTGGACACACACACACACTGAACACACACACACACACACACACACACACACACACTGGACACACACACTGGACACACACACACTGGACACACACACACACACTGGACACACACACATTGGACACACACACACACACTGGACACACACACACACACACACACACACACACACTGGACAAACACACACACACACACACACACTGGAAACACACACATACACACACACACACACACACACACACACACACACTGGACAAACACAAACACTGGACACACTCACACTGGACACACACACACACACACTGGACACACACACACTGGACACACACACACTGTACACACACATACACACACTGAAAACACACACTGGACACACACACACACTGGACACACACACACACACACTGGACACACACACACACTGGACGGACACACACACTGGACACACTCACACACTGGACACACTCACACACTGGACACACACACACCGGACACACACACACACACTGGACACACACACACACACACTGGACACACACACACACACACTGGACACACACACACACACACACACATACACAAACTGGACACACACACACACTAGACACACACACACACACTGGACAAACACACACACTGGACACACTCACACTGGACATACACACACACACACACACTGGACACACTCACACTGTACACACACACACACACACTGGACACACACACATTGGACACACACACACACTGGACACACACACACACTGGACACACTCACACACTGGACACACTCACACACTGGACACACACACACCGGACACACACACACACACTGGACACACACACACACACACTGGACACACACACACACACACTGGACACACACACACACACACACACATACACACACTGGACACACACACACACTAGACACACACACACACACACTGGACAAACACACACACTGGACACACTCACACTGGACATACACACACACACACACACTGGACACACTCACACTGTACACACACACACACACTGGACACACACACATTGGACACACACACACACTGGACACACACACACACTGGACACACTCACACACTGGACACACTCACACACTGGACACACACACACTGGACACACACACACACACTGGACACACACACACACACACACACTGGACACACACACACACACACTGGACACACACACACAAACACTGGCCTTTGTGTCCCCCCATCTCCAGTGACCTCGACCAGGATGTGTGTTTGCATTGTTGGGACAGTGTAGTGTCGCCTGACGTGGCTCTCACAGGAGGAGGCAGTGTAGCTCAAATAGTCTAATGTCTCTTCAAGCCTCTGGGCTGGTTAGATATCAGTCAGACAGTCTAATGTCTCTTCAAGCCTCTGGGCTGGTTAGATATCAGTCAGACAGTCTAATGTCTCTTCAAGCCTCTGGGCTGGTTAGATATCAGTCAGACAGTCTAATGTCTCTTCAAGCCTCTGGGCTGGTTAGATATCAGTCAGACAGTCTAATGTCTCTTCAAGCCTCTGGGCTGGTTAGATATCAGTCAGACAGTCTAATGTCTCTTCAAGCCTCTTGGCTGGTTAGATATCAGTCAGACAGTCTAATGTCTCTTCAAGCCTCTGGGCTTGTTAGATATCAGCCAGACAGTCTAATGTCTCTTCAAGCCTCTTGGCTGGTTAGATATCAGTCAGACAGTCTAATGTCTCTTCAAGCCTCTGGGCTGGTTAGATATCAGTCAGACTGTCTCTTCAAGCCTCTGGGCTTGTTAGATATCAGTCA
>NW_025534160.1:207500-261492 GCF_020615455.1 Coregonus clupeaformis | reverse complement strand
TGAGACACCTTCATACAGCGATACCTACAACACAGAGAGAGAGAGAGTCGAGACACACTTCATACAGCAGATACCTAACAACACAGAGAGAGAGAGAGTCTGAGACACACTTCATACAGCGATACCTACAACACAGAGAGAGAGAGAGAGTCTGAGACACACTTCATACAGCGTATACCTACAACACAGAGAGAGAAGTCTGAGACACACTTCATACAGCTGATACCTACAACACAGAGAGAGAGAGAGTCTGAGACACCTTCATACAGCGCATACCTACAACACAGAGAGAGAGAGTCTGAGACACACTTCATACAGCGATACCTACAACACAGAGAGAGAGAGAGAGAGAGAGAGTCTGAGACACACTTCATACAGCGATACCTACAACACAGAGAGAGAGAGAGTCTGAGACACACTTCATACAGCGATACCTACAACACAGAGAGAGAGAGAGTCTGAGACACACTTCATGTCAGCGAGATACCTACAACACGAGAGAGAGAGGTCTGAGACACACTTCATACAGCGATACCTACAACACAGAGAGAGAGAGAGTCTGAGACACACTTCATACAGCGCATACCTACAACACAGAGAGAGAGAGTCTGAGACACACTTCTTCATACAGCGATACCTACAACACAGAGAGAGAGAGAGTCTGAGACACACTTCATCACAGCTGATACCTACAACACAGAGAGAGAGAGAGTCTGAGACACACTTCATACAGCGATACCTACAACACAGAGAGAGAGAGAGAGAGTCTGAGACACACTTCATACAGCGATACCTACAACACAGAGAGAGAGAGAGTCTGAGACACGCTTCATACAGCGATACCTACAACACAGAGAGAGAGAGAGTCTGAGACACACTTCATACAGCGATACTCTACAACACAGAGAGAGAGAGAGTCTGAGACACACTTCATACAGCGATACCTACAACACAGAGAGAGGTCTGAGACACACTTCATACAGCGATACCTACAACACAGAGAGAGAGGAGTCTGAGACACACTTCATACAGCGATACCTACAACACAGAGTAGAGAGAGTCTGAGACACACTTCATACAGCGATACCTACAACACAGAGAGAGAGAGAGTCTGAGACACACTTCATACAGCGATACCCACAACACAGAGAGAGAGAGAGAGTCTGAGACACACTTCATACAGCGATACCTACAACACAGAGAGAGAGAGATCTGAGACACACTTCATACAGCTAATACCTACAACACAGAGAGAGAGAGAGAGAGAGAGAGTCTGAGACACACTTCATACAGCGATACCTACAACACAGAGAGAGAGAGAGTCTGAGACACACTTCATACAGCGATACCTACAACACAGAGAGAGAGAGAGTCTGAGACACACTTCATACAGCGATACCTACAACACAGAGAGAGAGAGAGAGAGAGAGAGTCTGAGACACACTTCATACAGCGATACCTACAACACAGAGAGAGAGAGAGTCTGAGACACACTTCATACAGCGATACCTACAACACAGAGAGAGAGAGAGTCTGAGACACACTTCATACAGCGATACCTACAACACAGAGAGAGAGAGAGAGTCTGAGACACACTTCATACAGCGATACCTACAACACAGAGAGAGAGAGCTGAGACCCACCAGAGAGAGAGAGAGTCTGAGACACACTTCATACAGCTGATACCTACAACACAGAGAGAGAGAGAGTCTGAGACACACTTCATACAGCGATACCTACAACACAGAGAGAGAGAGAGAGTCTGAGACACACTTCATACAGCGATACCTACAACACAGAGAGAGAGAGAGTCTGAGACACACTTCATACAGCGATACCTACAACACAGAGAGAGAGAGATCTGAGACACACTTCATACAGCGATACCTACACACACAGAGAGAGAGAGAGTCTGAGACACACTTCATACAGCGATACCTACAACACAGAGAGAGAGAGAGTCTGAGACACACTTCACTACAGACATCCTACAACACAGAGAGAGAGAGAGAGAGAGTCTGAGACACACTTCATACAGCGATACCTACAACACAGAGAGAGAGAGAGAGTCTGAGACACACTTCATACAGCGATACCTACAACACAGAGAGAGAGAGAGAGTCTGAGACACACTTCATACAGCGATACCTACAACACAGAGAGAGAGAGAGTCTGAGACACACTTCATACAGCGATACCTACAACACAGAGAGAGAGAGGTCTGAGACACACTTCACACAGCGATACCTACAACACAGAGAGAGAGAGAGTCCCCGAGACACACTTCATACAGCGATACTACAACTACAGAGAGAGAGAGAGTCTGAGACACACTTCATACAGCGATACCTACAACACAGAGAGAGAGAGAGTCTGAGACACACTTCATACAGCGATACCTACAACACAGAGAGAGAGAGAGTCTGAGACACACTTCATGCAAAGCGATACCTACAACACAGAGAGAGAGAGTCTGAGACACACTTCACACAGCGATACCTACAACACAGAGAGAGAGAGAGTCTGAGACACACTTCATACAGCGATACCTACAACACAGAGAGAGAGAGAGTCTGAGACACACTTCATACAGCGATACCTACAACACAGAGAGAGAGAGAGAGTCTGAGACACACTTCATACAGCGATACCTACAACACAGAGAGAGAGAGAGTCTGAGACACGCTTCATACAGCGATACCTACAACACAGAGAGAGAGAGTCTGAGACACACTTCATACAGCGATACCTACAACACAGAGAGAGAGAGAGTCTGAGACACACTTCATACAGCGATACCTACAACACAGAGAGAGAGAGAGTCTGAGACACACTTAATACAGCGATACCTACAACACAGAGAGAGAGAGAGTCTGAGACACACTTCATACAGAGATACCTACAACACAGAGAGAGAGAGAGAGTCTGAGACACACTTCATACAGCGATACCTACAACACAGAGAGAGAGAGAGAGTCTGAGACACACTTCATACAGCGATACCTACAACACAGAGAGAGAGAGAGAGTCTGAGACACACTTCATACAGCGATACCTACAACACAGAGAGAGAGAGAGTCTGAGACACACTTCATACAGCGATACCTACAACACAGAGAGAGAGAGAGTCTGAGACACACTTCATACAGCGATACCTACAACACAGAGAAAGAGTCTGAGACACGCTTCATACAGCGATACCTACAACACAGAGAGAGAGAGAGTCTGAGACACACTTCATACAGCGATACCTACAACACAGAGAGAGAGAGTCTGAGACACACTTCATACAGCGATACCTACAACACAGAGAGAGAGTCTGAGACACACTTCATACAGCGATACCTACAACACAGAGAGAGAGAGTCTGAGACACACTTCATACAGCGATACCTACAACACAGAGAGAGAGAGAGTCTGAGACACACTTCATACAGCGATACCTACAACACACAGAGAGAGAGAGAGAGTCTGAGACACACTTCATACAGCGATACCTACAACACAGAGAGAGAGAGAGTCTGAGACACACTTCATACAGCGATACCTACAACACAGAGAGAGAGAGTCTGAGACACACTTCATACAGCGATACCTACAACACAGAGAGAGAGAGAGAGAGAGAGAGTCTGAGACACACTTCATACAGCGATACCTACAACACGAGAGAGAGAGAGTCTGAGACACACTTCATACAGCTGACACCTACAACACAGAGAGAGAGAGAGTCTGAGACACACTTCATACAGCGATACCTACAACACAGAGAGAGAGAGAGAGAGAGAGAGAGTCTGAGACACACTTCATACAGCGATACCTACAACACAGAGAGAGAGTCTGAGACACACTTCATACAGCGATACCTACAACACAGAGAGAGAGAGATCTGAGACACACTTCATACAGCGATACCTACAACACAGAGAGAGAGAGAGAGAGTCTGAGACACACTTCATACAGCGATACCTACAACACAGAGAGAGAGAGAGTCTGAGACACACTTCATACAGCTGATCTACCTACAACACAGAGAGAGAGAGAGAGTCTGAGACACACTTCATCAGCGATACCTACAACACAGAGAGAGAGAGAGTCTGAGACACACTTCATTACAGCGATACCTACAACACAGAGAGAGAGAGAGTCTGAGACACACTTCATACAGAGATACCTACAACACAGAGAGAGAGAGAGAGTCTGAGACACACTTCATGCGATACCTACAACACAGAGAGAGAGAGAGATCTGAGACACACTTCATACAGCGATACCTACAACACAGAGAGAGAGAGAGTCTGAGACACACTTCATACAGCGATACCTACAACACAGAGAGAGAGAGAGAGTCTGAGACACACTTCATACAGCGATACTCTACAACACAGAGAGAGAGAGAGTCTGAGACACACTTCATACAGCGATACCTACAACACAGGAGAGAGAGAGTCTGAGACACACTTCATACAGCGATACACTACAACACAGAGAGAGAGAGTCTGAGACACACCCCATACAGCGATACCTACAACACAGAGAGAGAGAGAGTCTGAGACACACTTCATACAGAGATACCTACAACACAGAGAGAGAGAGAGGTCTGAGACACACTTCATACAGCGATACCTACAACACAGAGAGAGAGAGAGAGTCTGAGACACACTTCATACAGCGATACCTACAACACAGAGAGAGAGAGTCTGAGACACACTTCATACAGCGATACCTACAACACAGAGAGAGAGAGAGTCTGAGACACACTTCATACAGCGATACCTACAACACAGAGAGAGAGAGAGAGTCTGAGACACACTTCATACAGCGATACCTACAACACAGAGAGAGAGAGAGTCTGAGACACACTTCATACAGCGATACCTACAACACAGAGAGAGAGAGAGTCTGAGACACACTTCATACAGCGATACCTACAACACAGAGAGAGAGAGTCTGAGACACACTTCATACAGCGATACCTACAACACAGAGAGAGAGAGAGTCTGAGACACACTTCATACAGCGATACCTACAACACAGAGAGAGAGAGTCTGAGACACACTTCATACAGCGATACCTACAACACAGAGAGAGAGAGAGTCTGAGACACACTTCATACAGCGATACCTACAACACAGAGAGAGAGAGAGGTCTGAGACACACTTCATACAGTGATACCTACAACACAGAGAGAGAGAGAGAGAGTCTGAGACACACTTCATACAGCGATACCTACAACACAGAGAGAGAGAGAGTCTGAGACACACTTCATACAGCGATACCTACAACACAGAGAGAGAGAGAGATCTGAGACACACTTCATACAGCGATACCTACAACACAGAGAGAGAGAGAGAGTCTGAGACACACTTCATACAGCGATACCTACAACACAGAGAGAGAGAGAGTCTGAGACACACTTCATACAGCGATACCTACAACACAGAGAGAGAGAGAGTCTGAGACACACTTCATACAGCCGATACCTACAACACAGAGAGAGAGAGAGTCTGAGACACACTTCATACAGCGATACCTACAACACAGAGAGAGAGAGAGAGTCTGAGACACACTTCATACAGCGATACCTACAACACAGAGAGAGAGAGAGAGTCTGAGACACACTTCATACCAGCGATACCTACAACACAGAGAGAGAGAGAGTCTGAGACACACTTCATACAGCGATACCTACAACACAGAGAGAGAGAGAGTCTGAGACACACTTCATACAGAGATACCTACAACACAGAGAGAGAGAGATCTGAGACACACTTCATACAGCGATACCTACAACACAGAGAGAGAGAGAGTCTGAGACACACTTCATACAGCGATACCTACAACACAGAGAGAGAGAGAGTCTGAGACACACTTCATACAGCGATACCTACAACACAGAGAGAGAGAGAGAGTCTGAGACACACTTCATACAGCGATACCTACAACACAGAGAGAGAGAGAGAGTCTGAGACACACTTCATACAGCGATACCTACAACACAGAGAGAGAGAGAAGTCTGAGACACACTTCATACAGCGATACCTACAACACAGAGAGAGAGAGAGTCTGAGACACACTTCATACAGCGATACCTACAACACAGAGAGAGAGAGAGTCTGAGACACACTTAATACAGCGATACCTACAACACAGAGAGAGAGAGTCTGAGACACACTTCATACAGCGATACCTACAACACAGAGAGAGAGAGAGTCTGAGACACACTTCATACAGCGATACCTACAACACAGAGAGAGAGAGAGTCTGAGACACACTTCATACAGCGATACCTACAACACAGAGAGAGAGAGAGTCTGAGACACACTTCATACAGCGATACCTACAACACAGAGAGAGAGAGAGTCTGAGACACACTTCATGCAGCGATACCTACAACACAGAGAGAGAGAGAGTCTGAGACACACTTCATACAGCGATACCTACAACACAGAGAGAGAGAGAGTCTGAGACACGCTTCATACAGCGATACCTACAACACAGAGAGAGAGAGAGTCTGAGACACACTTCATACAGCGATACCTACAACACAGAGAGAGAGAGTCTGAGACACACTTCATACAGCGATACCTACAACACAGAGAGAGAGTCTGAGACACACTTCATACAGCGATACCTACAACACAGAGAGAGAGAGAGTCTGAGACACACTTCATACAGCGATACCTACAACACAGAGAGAGAGAGTCTGAGACACACTTCATACAGCGATACCTACAACACAGAGAGAGAGAGAGAGAGTCTGAGACACACTTCATACAGCGATACCTACAACACAGAGAGAGAGAGAGTCTGAGACACACTTCATACAGCGATACCTACAACACAGAGAGAGAGAGAGTCTGAGACACACTTCATACAGCGATACCTACAACACAGAGAGAGAGCGAGAGAGAGAGTCTGAGACACACTTCATACAGCGATACCTACAACACAGAGAGAGAGAGAGTCTGAGACACACTTCATACAGCGATACCTACAACACAGAGAGAGAGAGAGATCTGAGACACACTTCATACAGCGCATACCTACAACACAGAGAGAGAGAGGTCTGAGACACACTTCATACAGCGATACCTACAACACAGAGAGAGAGAGAGTCTGAGACACACTTCATACAGCGATACCTACAACACAGAGAGAGAGAGAGTCTGAGACACACTTCATACAGCGATACCTACAACACAGAGAGAGAGAGAGTCTGAGACACACTTCATACAGCGATACCTACAACACAGAGAGAGAGAGAGTCTGAGACACACTTCATACAGCGATACCTACAACACAGAGAGAGAGAGAGTCTGAGACACACTTCATACAGCGATACCTACAACACAGAGAGAGAGAGGTCTGAGACACACTTCATACAGCGATACCTACAACACAGAGAGAGAGAGAGTCTGAGACACACTTCATACAGCGATACCTACAACACAGAGAGAGAGAGAGTCTGAGACACACTTCATACAGCGATACCTACAACACAGAGAGAGAGAGGTCTGAGACACACTTCATACAGCGATACCTACAACACAGAGAGAGAGAGAGAGTCTGAGACACACTTCATACAGCGATACCTACAACACAGAGAGAGAGAGAGAGTCTGAGACACACTTCATACAGCGATACCTACAACACAGAGAGAGAGAGAGTCTGAGACACACTTGCCATACAGCGATACCTACAACACAGAGAGAGAGAGAGTCTGAGACACACTTCATACAGCGATACCTACAACACAGAGAGAGAGAGTCTGAGACACACTTCATACAGCGATACCTACAACACAGAGAGAGAGTCTGAGACACACTTCATACAGCGATACCTACAACACAGAGAGAGAGAGAGTCTGAGACACACTTCATACAGAGATACCTACAACACAGAGAGAGAGAGAGTCTGAGACACACTTCATACAGCGATACCTACAACACAGAGAGAGAGAGAGAGTCTGAGACACACTTCATACAGCGATACCTACAACACAGAGAGAGAGAGAGTCTGAGACACACTTCATACAGCGATACCTACAACACAGAGAGAGAGAGAGGTCTGAGACACACTTCATACAGCGATACCTACAACACAGAGAGAGAGAGAGTCTGAGACACACTTCATACAGCGATACCTACAACACAGAGAGAGAGAGAGTCTGAGACACACTTCATACAGCGATACCTACAACACAGAGAGAGAGAGAGTCTGAGACACACTTAATACAGCGATACCTACAACACAGAGAGAGAGAGAGAGTCTGAGACACACTTCATACAGAGATACCTACAACACAGAGAGAGAGAGAGTCTGAGACACACTTCATACAGCGATACCTACAACACAGAGAGAGAGAGAGTCTGAGACACACTTCATACAAGCGATACCTACAACACAGAGAGAGAGAGAGTCTGAGACACACTTCATACAGCGATACCTACAACACAGAGAGAGAGAGAGAGTCTGAGACACACTTCATACAGCGATACCTACAACACAGAGAGAGAGAGAGTCTGAGACACACTTCATACAGCGATACCTACAACACAGAGAGAGAGAGAGAGAGTCTGAGACACACTTCATACAGCGATACCTACAACACAGAGAGAGAGAGAGTCTGAGACACACTTCATACAGCGATACCTACAACACAGAGAGAGAGAGAGTCTGAGACACACTTCATACAGCGATACCTACAACACAGAGAGAGAGAGAGAGTCTGAGACACACTTCATACAGCGATACCTACAACACAGAGAGA
The DNA here is from genome assembly GCF_020615455.1 of Coregonus clupeaformis. Lineage (NCBI taxonomy): Eukaryota > Metazoa > Chordata > Actinopteri > Salmoniformes > Salmonidae > Coregonus > Coregonus clupeaformis. Next base: position 252,722 of record NW_025534160.1, on the reverse strand, counting down.
GAGAGAGTCTGAGACACACTTCATACAGCGATACCTACAACACAGAGAGAGAGAGAGTCTGAGACACACTTCATACAGCGATACCTACAACACAGAGAGAGAGAGAGTCTGAGACACACTTCATACAGCGATACCTACAACACAGAGAGAGAAGAGTCTGAGACACACTTCATACAGCGATACCTACAACACAGAGAGAGAGAGAGTCTGAGACACACTTCATACAGCGATACCTACAACACAGAGAGAGAGAGAGAGTCTGAGACACACTTCATACAGCGATACCTACAACACAGAGAGAGAGAGAGAGTCTGAGACACACTTCATACAGCGATACCTACAACACAGAGAGAGAGAGAGGGTCTGAGACACACTTCATACAGCGATACCTACAACACAGAGAGAGAGAGAGGTCTGAGACACACTTCATACAGCGATACCTACAACACAGAGAGAGAGAGAGTCTGAGACACACTTCATACAGCGATACCTACAACACAGAGAGAGAGAGAGTCTGAGACACACTTCATACAGCGATACCTACAACACAGAGAGAGAGAGAGTCTGAGACACACTTCATACAGCGATACCTACAACACAGAGAGAGAGAGTCTGAGACACACTTCATACAGCTACGATACCTACAACACAGAGAGAGAGAGAGAGTCTGAGACACACTTCATACAGCGATACCTACAACACAGAGAGAGAGAGAGTCTGAGACACACTTCATACAGCGATACCTACAACACAGAGAGAGAGAGAGTCTGAGACACACTTCATACAGCGATACCTACAACACAGAGAGAGAGAGAGTCTGAGACACACTTCATACAGCGATACCTACAACACAAAGAGAGAGAGTCTGAGACACACTTCATACAGCGATACCTACAACACAGAGAGAGAGAGAGTCTGAGACACACTTCATACAGCGATACCTACAACACAGAGAGAGAGAGAGTCTGAGACACACTTCATACAGCGATACCTACAACACAGAGAGAGAGAGAGAGTCTGAGACACACTTCATACAGCGATACCTACAACACAGAGAGAGAGAGAGTCTGAGACACACTTCATACAGCGATACCTACAACACAGAGAGAGAGAGAGTCTGAGACACACTTCATACAGCGATACCTACAACACAGAGAGAGAGAGAGAGTCTGAGACACACTTCATACAGCGATACCTACAACACAGAGAGAGAGAGAGTCTGAGACACACTTCATACAGCGATACCTACAACACAGAGAGAGAGAGAGTCTGAGACACACTTCATACAGCGATACCTACAACACAGAGAGAGAGAGAGTCTGAGACACACTTCATACAGCGATACCTACAACACAGAGAGAGAGAGTCTGAGACACACTTCATACAGCGATACCTACAACACAGAGAGAGAGAGAGTCTGAGACACACTTCATACAGCGATACCTACAACACAGAGAGAGAGAGAGTCTGAGACACACTTCATACAGCGATACCTACAACACAGAGAGAGAGAGAGAGTCTGAGACACACTTCATACAGCGATACCTACAACACAGAGAGAGAGAGAGTCTGAGACACACTTCATACAGCGATACCTACAACACAGAGAGAGAGAGAGTCTGAGACACACTTCATACAGCGATACCTACAACACAGAGAGAGAGAGAGTCTGAGACACACTTCATACAGCGATACCTACAACACAGAGAGAGAGAGAGTCTGAGACACACTTCATACAGCGATACCTACAACACAGAGAGAGAGAGAGAGTCTGAGACACACTTCATACAGCGATACCTACAACACAGAGAGAGAGAGAGTCTGAGACACACTTCATACAGCGATACCTACAACACAGAGAGAGAGAGAGTCTGAGACACACTTCATACAGCGATACCTACAACACAGAGAGAGAGAGTCTGAGACACACTTCATACAGCGATACCTACAACACAGAGAGAGAGAGTCTGAGACACACTTCATACAGCGATACCTACAACACAGAGAGAGAGAGAGTCTGAGACACACTTCAGCTCTATCCACAGCGATACCTACAACACAGAGAGAGAGAGTCTGAGACACACTTCATACAGCGATACCTACAACACAGAGAGAGAGAGAGTCTGAGACACACTTCATACAGCGATACCTACAACACAGAGAGAGAGAGAGTCTGAGACACACTTCATACAGCGATACCTACAACACAGAGAGAGAGAGAGTCTGAGACACACTTCATACAGCGATACCTACAACACAGAGAGAGAGAGAGTCTGAGACACACTTCATACAGCGATACCTACAACACAGAGAGAGAGAGAGAGAGCTGAGACACACTTCATACAGCGATACCTACAACACAGAGAGAGAGAGAGTCTGAGACACACTTCATACAGCGATACCTACAACACAGAGAGAGAGAGTCTGAGACACACTTCATACAGCGATACCTACAACACAGAGAGAGAGAGAGTCTGAGACACACTTCATACAGCGATACCTACAACACAGAGAGAGAGAGAGTCTGAGACACACTTCATACAGCGATACCTACAACACAGAGAGAGAGAGAGTCTGAGACACACTTCATACAGCGATACCTACAACACAGAGAGAGAGAGAGAGAGTCTGAGACACACTTCATACAGCGATACCTACAACACAGAGAGAGAGAGAGTCTGAGACACACTTCATACAGCGATACCTACAACACAGAGAGAGAGAGAGTCTGAGACACACTTCATACAGCGATACCTACAACACAGAGAGAGAGAGAGTCTGAGACACACTTCATACAGCGATACCTACAACACAGAGAGAGAGAGAGGTCTGAGACACACTTCATACAGCGATACCTACAACACAGAGAGAGAGAGAGAGTCTGAGACACACTTCATACAGCGATACCTACAACACAGAGAGAGAGAAGTCTGAGACACACTTCATACAGCGATACCTACAACACAGAGAGAGAGAGAGTCTGAGACACACTTCATACAGCGATACCTACAACACAGAGAGAGAGAGAGTCTGAGACACACTTCATACAGCGATACCTACAACACAGAGAGAGAGAGAGTCTGAGACACACTTCATACAGCGATACCTACAACACAGAGAGAGAGAGAGTCTGAGACACACTTCATACAGCGATACCTACAACACAGAGAGAGAGAGAGTCTGAGACACACTTCATACAGCGATACCTACAACACAGAGAGAGAGAGAGTCTGAGACACACTTCATACAGCGATACCTACAACACAGAGAGAGAGAGAGTCTGAGACACACTTCATACAGCGATACCTACAACACAGAGAGAGAGAGAGTCTGAGACACACTTCATACAGCGATACCTACAACACAGAGAGAGAGAGAGAGTCTGAGACACACTTCATACAGCGATACCTACAACACAGAGAGAGAGAGAGTCTGAGACACACTTCATACAGCGATACCTACAACACAGAGAGAGAGAGAGTCTGAGACACACTTCATACAGCGATACCTACAACACAGAGAGAGAGAGAGTCTGAGACACACTTCATACAGCGATACCTACAACACAGAGAGAGAGAGAGTCTGAGACACACTTCATACAGCGATACCTACAACACAGAGAGAGAGAGAGAGTCTGAGACACACTTCATACAGCGATACCTACAACACAGAGAGAGAGAGAGTCTGAGACACACTTCATACAGCGATACCTACAACACAGAGAGAGAGAGAGTCTGAGACACACTTCATACAGCGATACCTACAACACAGAGAGAGAGAGAGTCTGAGACACACTTCATACAGCGATACCTACAACACAGAGAGAGAGAGAGTCTGAGACACACTTCATACAGCGATACCTACAACACAGAGAGAGAGAGAGTCTGAGACACACTTCATACAGCGATACCTACAACACAGAGAGAGAGAGTCTGAGACACACTTCATACAGCGATACCTACAACACAGAGAGAGAGAGAGTCTGAGACACACTTCATACAGCGATACCTACAACACAGAGAGAGAGAGGAGTCTGAGACACACTTCATACAGCGATACCTACAACACAGAGAGAGAGAGAGTCTGAGACACACTTCATACAGCGATACCTACAACACAGAGAGAGAGAGAGTCTGAGACACACTTCATACAGCGATACCTACAACACAGAGAGAGAGAGAGTCTGAGACACACTTCATACAGCGATACCTACAACACAGAGAGAGAGAGAGAGTCTGAGACACACTTCATACAGCGATACCTACAACACAGAGAGAGAGAGAGTCTGAGACACACTTCATACAGCGATACCTACAACACAGAGAGAGAGAGAGGAGTCTGAGACACACTTCATACAGCGATACCTACAACACAGAGAGAGAGAGAGTCTGAGACACACTTCATACAGCGATACCTACAACACAGAGAGAGAGAGAGTCTGAGACACACTTCATACAGCGATACCTACAACACAGAGAGAGAGAGAGAGTCTGAGACACACTTCATACAGCGATACCTACAACACAGAGAGAGAGAGAGTCTGAGACACACTTCATACAGCGATACCTACAACACAGAGAGAGAGAGAGTCTGAGACACACTTCATACAGCGATACCTACAACACAGAGAGAGAGAGAGTCTGAGACACACTTCATACAGCGATACCTACAACACAGAGAGAGAGAGAGTCTGAGACACACTTCATACAGCGATACCTACAACACAGAGAGAGAGAGAGTCTGAGACACACTTCATACAGCGATACCTACAACACAGAGAGAGAGAGAGGTCTGAGACACACTTCATACAGCGATACCTACAACACAGAGAGAGAGAGAGTCTGAGACACACTTCATACAGCGATACCTACAACACAGAGAGAGAGAGAGACTGAGACACACTTCATACAGCGATACCTACAACACAGAGAGAGAGAGAGTCTGAGACACACTTCATACAGCGATACCTACAACACAGAGAGAGAGAGAGTCTGAGACACACTTCATACAGCGATACCTACAACACAGAGAGAGAGAGAGAGTCTGAGACACACTTCATACAGCGATACCTACAACACAGAGAGAGAGAGAGTCTGAGACACACTTCATACAGCGATACCTACAACACAGAGAGAGAGAGAGGTCTGAGACACACTTCATACAGCGATACCTACAACACAGAGAGAGAGAGAGTCTGAGACACACTTCATACAGCGATACCTACAACACAGAGAGAGAGAGAGTCTGAGACACACTTCATACAGCGATACCTACAACACAGAGAGAGAGAGAGTCTGAGACACACTTCATACAGCGATACCTACAACACAGAGAGAGAGAGAGGTCTGAGACACACTTCATACAGCGATACCTACAACACAGAGAGAGAGAGAGTCTGAGACACACTTCATACAGCGATACCTACAACACAGAGAGAGAGAGAGTCTGAGACACACTTCATACAGCGATACCTACAACACAGAGAGAGAGAGAGTCTGAGACACACTTCATACAGCGATACCTACAACACAGAGAGAGAGAGAGTCTGAGACACACTTCATACAGCGATACCTACAACACAGAGAGAGAGAGAGTCTGAGACACACTTCATACAGCGATACCTACAACACAGAGAGAGAGAGAGTCTGAGACACACTTCATACAGCGATACCTACAACACAGAGAGAGAGAGAGTCTGAGACACACTTCATACAGCGATACCTACAACACAGAGAGAGAGAGAGTCTGAGACACACTTCATACAGCGATACCTACAACACAGAGAGAGAGAGAGTCTGAGACACACTTCATACAGCGATACCTACAACACAGAGAGAGAGAGAGAGTCTGAGACACACTTCATACAGCGATACCTACAACACAGAGAGAGAGAGAGTCTGAGACACACTTCATACAGCGATACCTACAACACAGAGAGAGAGAGAGTCTGAGACACACTTCATACAGCGATACCTACAACACAGAGAGAGAGAGAGGTCTGAGACACACTTCATACAGCGATACCTACAACACAGAGAGAGAGAGAGAGTCTGAGACACACTTCATACAGCGATACCTACAACACAGAGAGAGAGAGAGGTCTGAGACACACTTCATACAGCGATACCTACAACACAGAGAGAGAGAGAGTCTGAGACACACTTCATACAGCGATACCTACAACACAGAGAGAGAGAGAGTCTGAGACACACTTCATACAGCGATACCTACAACACAGAGAGAGAGAGAGTCTGAGACACACTTCATACAGCGATACCTACAACACAGAGAGAGAGAGAGAGTCTGAGACACACTTCATACAGCGATACCTACAACACAGAGAGAGAGAGAGTCTGAGACACACTTCATACAGCGATACCTACAACACAGAGAGAGAGAGAGTCTGAGACACACTTCATACAGCGATACCTACAACACAGAGAGAGAGAGAGTCTGAGACACACTTCATACAGCGATACCTACAACACAGAGAGAGAGAGAGTCTGAGACACACTTCATACAGCGATACCTACAACACAGAGAGAGAGAGAGTCTGAGACACACTTCATACAGCGATACCTACAACACAGAGAGAGAGAGAGTCTGAGACACACTTCATACAGCGATACCTACAACACAGAGAGAGAGAGAGTCTGAGACACACTTCATACAGCGATACCTACAACACAGAGAGAGAGAGAGTCTGAGACACACTTCATACAGCGATACCTACAACACAGAGAGAGAGAGAGTCTGAGACACACTTCATACAGCGATACCTACAACACAGAGAGAGAGAGAGAGTCTGAGACACACTTCATACAGCGATACCTACAACACAGAGAGAGAGAGAGGTCTGAGACACACTTCATACAGCGATACCTACAACACAGAGAGAGAGAGAGTCTGAGACACACTTCATACAGCGATACCTACAACACAGAGAGAGAGAGAGATCTGAGACACACTTCATACAGCGATACCTACAACACAGAGAGAGAGAGAGTCTGAGACACACTTCATACAGCGATACCTACAACACAGAGAGAGAGAGAGTCTGAGACACACTTCATACAGCGATACCTACAACACAGAGAGAGAGAGAGTCTGAGACACACTTCATACAGCGATACCTACAACACAGAGAGAGAGAGAGTCTGAGACACACTTCATACAGCGATACCTACAACACAGAGAGAGAGAGAGTCTGAGACACACTTCATACAGCGATACCTACAACACAGAGAGAGAGAGAGTCTGAGACACACTTCATACAGCGATACCTACAACACAGAGAGAGAGAGAGAGTCTGAGACACACTTCATACAGCGATACCTACAACACAGAGAGAGAGAGAGTCTGAGACACACTTCATACAGCGATACCTACAACACAGAGAGAGAGAGAGTCTGAGACACACTTCATACAGCGATACCTACAACACAGAGAGAGAGAGAGTCTGAGACACACTTCATACAGCGATACCTACAACACAGAGAGAGAGAGAGTCTGAGACACACTTCATACAGCGATACCTACAACACAGAGAGAGAGAGAGTCTGAGACACACTTCATACAGCGATACCTACAACACAGAGAGAGAGAGAGATCTGAGACACACTTCATACAGCGATACCTACAACACAGAGAGAGAGAGAGTCTGAGACACACTTCATACAGCGATACCTACAACACAGAGAGAGAGAGAGTCTGAGACACACTTCATACAGCGATACCTACAACACAGAGAGAGAGAGAGTCTGAGACACACTTCATACAGCGATACCTACAACACAGAGAGAGAGAGATCTGAGACACACTTCATACAGCGATACCTACAACACAGAGAGAGAGAGAGTCTGAGACACACTTCATACAGCGATACCTACAACACAGAGAGAGAGAGAGTCTGAGACACACTTCATACAGCGATACCTACAACACAGAGAGAGAGAGAGTCTGAGACACACTTCATACAGCGATACCTACAACACAGAGAGAGAGAGAGGTCTGAGACACACTTCATACAGCGATACCTACAACACAGAGAGAGAGAGAGTCTGAGACACACTTCATACAGCGATACCTACAACACAGAGAGAGAGAGAGTCTGAGACACACTTCATACAGCGATACCTACAACACAGAGAGAGAGAGAGTCTGAGACACACTTCATACAGCGATACCTACAACACAGAGAGAGAGAGAGTCTGAGACACACTTCATACAGCGATACCTACAACACAGAGAGAGAGAGAGTCTGAGACACACTTCATACAGCGATACCTACAACACAGAGAGAGAGAGAGTCTGAGACACACTTCATACAGCGATACCTACAACACAGAGAGAGAGAGAGTCTGAGACACACTTCATACAGCGATACCTACAACACAGAGAGAGAGAGAGTCTGAGACACACTTCATACAGCGATACCTACAACACAGAGAGAGAGAGAGTCTGAGACACACTTCATACAGCGATACCTACAACACAGAGAGAGAGAGAGTCTGAGACACACTTCATACAGCGATACCTACAACACAGAGAGAGAGAGAGTCTGAGACACACTTCATACAGCGATACCTACAACACAGAGAGAGAGAGAGTCTGAGACACACTTCATACAGCGATACCTACAACACAGAGAGAGAGAGAGTCTGAGACACACTTCATACAGCGATACCTACAACACAGAGAGAGAGAGAGTCTGAGACACACTTCATACAGCGATACCTACAACACAGAGAGAGAGAGAGTCTGAGACACACTTCATACAGCGATACCTACAACACAGAGAGAGAGAGAGTCTGAGACACACTTCATACAGCGATACCTACAACACAGAGAGAGAGGAGAGTCTGAGACACACTTCATACAGCGATACCTACAACACAGAGAGAGAGAGAGTCTGAGACACACTTCATACAGCGATACCTACAACACAGAGAGAGAGAGAGTCTGAGACACACTTCATACAGCGATACCTACAACACAGAGAGAGAGAGAGTCTGAGACACACTTCATACAGCGATACCTACAACACAGAGAGAGAGAGAGTCTGAGACACACTTCATACAGCGATACCTACAACACAGAGAGAGAGAGAGTCTGAGACACACTTCATACAGCGATACCTACAACACAGAGAGAGAGAGAGTCTGAGACACACTTCATACAGCGATACCTACAACACAGAGAGAGAGAGAGTCTGAGACACACTTCATACAGCGATACCTACAACACAGAGAGAGAGAGAGATCTGAGACACACTTCATACAGCGATACCTACAACACAGAGAGAGAGAGAGTCTGAGACACACTTCATACAGCGATACCTACAACACAGAGAGAGAGAGAGTCTGAGACACACTTCATACAGCGATACCTACAACACAGAGAGAGAGAGAGTCTGAGACACACTTCATACAGCGATACCTACAACACAGAGAGAGAGAGAGTCTGAGACACACTTCATACAGCGATACCTACAACACAGAGAGAGAGAGAGTCTGAGACACACTTCATACAGCGATACCTACAACACAGAGAGAGAGAGAGGTCTGAGACACACTTCATACAGCGATACCTACAACACAGAGAGAGAGAGAGAGTCTGAGACACACTTCATACAGCGATACCTACAACACGAGAGAGAGAGAGAGTCTGAGACACACTTCATACAGCGATACCTACAACACAGAGAGAGAGAGAGTCTGAGACACACTTCATACAGCGATACCTACAACACAGAGAGAGAGAGAGTCTGAGACACACTTCATACAGCGATACCTACAACACAGAGAGAGAGAGAGTCTGAGACACACTTCATACAGCGATACCTACAACACAGAGAGAGAGAGAGTCTGAGACACACTTCATACAGCGATACCTACAACACAGAGAGAGAGAGAGAGTCTGAGACACACTTCATACAGCGATACCTACAACACAGAGAGAGAGAGAGTCTGAGACACACTTCATACAGCGATACCTACAACACAGAGAGAGAGAGAGTCTGAGACACACTTCATACAGCGATACCTACAACACAGAGAGAGAGAGAGGTCTGAGACACACTTCATACAGCGATACCTACAACACAGAGAGAGAGAGAGTCTGAGACACACTTCATACAGCGATACCTACAACACAGAGAGAGAGAGAGTCTGAGACACACTTCATACAGCGATACCTACAACACAGAGAGAGAGAGAGGTCTGAGACACACTTCATACAGCGATACCTACAACACAGAGAGAGAGAGAAGTCTGAGACACACTTCATACAGCGATACCTACAACACAGAGAGAGAGAGAGTCTGAGACACACTTCATACAGCGATACCTACAACACAGAGAGAGAGAGAGTCTGAGACACACTTCATACAGCGATACCTACAACACAGAGAGAGAGAGAGAGTCTGAGACACACTTCATACAGCGATACCTACAACACAGAGAGAGAGAGAGAGTCTGAGACACACTTCATACAGCGATACCTACAACACAGAGAGAGAGAGAGTCTGAGACACACTTCATACAGCGATACCTACAACACAGAGAGAGAGAGAGAGTCTGAGACACACTTCATACAGCGATACCTACAACACAGAGAGAGAGAGAGTCTGAGACACACTTCATACAGCGATACCTACAACACAGAGAGAGAGAGAGTCTGAGACACACTTCATACAGCGATACCTACAACACAGAGAGAGAGAGAGTCTGAGACACACTTCATACAGCGATACCTACAACACAGAGAGAGAGAGAGTCTGAGACACACTTCATACAGCGATACCTACAACACAGAGAGAGAGAGAGGTCTGAGACACACTTCATACAGCGATACCTACAACACAGAGAGAGAGAGAGTCTGAGACACACTTCATACAGCGATACCTACAACACAGAGAGAGAGAGAGGTCTGAGACACACTTCATACAGCGATACCTACAACACAGAGAGAGAGAGAGGTCTGAGACACACTTCATACAGCGATACCTACAACACAGAGAGAGAGAGAGTCTGAGACACACTTCATACAGCGATACCTACAACACAGAGAGAGAGAGAGTCTGAGACACACTTCATACAGCGATACCTACAACACAGAGAGAGAGAGAGTCTGAGACACACTTCATACAGCGATACCTACAACACAGAGAGAGAGAGAGTCTGAGACACACTTCATACAGCGATACCTACAACACAGAGAGAGAGAGAGTCTGAGACACACTTCATACAGCGATACCTACAACACAGAGAGAGAGAGAGTCTGAGACACACTTCATACAGCGATACCTACAACACAGAGAGAGAGAGAGTCTGAGACACACTTCATACAGCGATACCTACAACACAGAGAGAGAGAGAGTCTGAGACACACTTCATACAGCGATACCTACAACACAGAGAGAGAGAGAGAGTCTGAGACACACTTCATACAGCGATACCTACAACACAGAGAGAGAGAGAGAGTCTGAGACACACTTCATACAGCGATACCTACAACACAGAGAGAGAGAGAGTCTGAGACACACTTCATACAGCGATACCTACAACACAGAGAGAGAGAGAGTCTGAGACACACTTCATACAGCGATACCTACAACACAGAGAGAGAGAGAGTCTGAGACACACTTCATACAGCGATACCTACAACACAGAGAGAGAGAGAGTCTGAGACACACTTCATACAGCGATACCTACAACACAGAGAGAGAGAGAGAGTCTGAGACACACTTCATACAGCGATACCTACAACACAGAGAGAGAGAGAGTCTGAGACACACTTCATACAGCGATACCTACAACACAGAGAGAGAGAGAGTCTGAGACACACTTCATACAGCGATACCTACAACACAGAGAGAGAGAGAGTCTGAGACACACTTCATACAGCGATACCTACAACACAGAGAGAGAGAGAGGTCTGAGACACACTTCATACAGCGATACCTACAACACAGAGAGAGAGAGAGTCTGAGACACACTTCATACAGCGATACCTACAACACAGAGAGAGAGAGAGTCTGAGACACACTTCATACAGCGATACCTACAACACAGAGAGAGAGAGAGTCTGAGACACACTTCATACAGCGATACCTACAACACAGAGAGAGAGAGAGTCTGAGACACACTTCATACAGCGATACCTACAACACAGAGAGAGAGAGAGTCTGAGACACACTTCATACAGCGATACCTACAACACAGAGAGAGAGAGAGTCTGAGACACACTTCATACAGCGATACCTACAACACAGAGAGAGAGAGAGATCTGAGACACACTTCATACAGCGATACCTACAACACAGAGAGAGAGAGAGAGTCTGAGACACACTTCATACAGCGATACCTACAACACAGAGAGAGAGAGAGGTCTGAGACACACTTCATACAGCGATACCTACAACACAGAGAGAGAGAGAGAGTCTGAGACACACTTCATACAGCGATACCTACAACACAGAGAGAGAGAGAGTCTGAGACACACTTCATACAGCGATACCTACAACACAGAGAGAGAGAGAGTCTGAGACACACTTCATACAGCGATACCTACAACACAGAGAGAGAGAGAGTCTGAGACACACTTCATACAGCGATACCTACAACACAGAGAGAGAGAGAGAGTCTGAGACACACTTCATACAGCGATACCTACAACACAGAGAGAGAGAGAGTCTGAGACACACTTCATACAGCGATACCTACAACACAGAGAGAGAGAGAGTCTGAGACACACTTCATACAGCGATACCTACAACACAGAGAGAGAGAGAGTCTGAGACACACTTCATACAGCGATACCTACAACACAGAGAGAGAGAGAGGTCTGAGACACACTTCATACAGCGATACCTACAACACAGAGAGAGAGAGAGTCTGAGACACACTTCATACAGCGATACCTACAACACAGAGAGAGAGAGAGTCTGAGACACACTTCATACAGCGATACCTACAACACAGAGAGAGAGAGAGGTCTGAGACACACTTCATACAGCGATACCTACAACACAGAGAGAGAGAGAGTCTGAGACACACTTCATACAGCGATACCTACAACACAGAGAGAGAGAGAGTCTGAGACACACTTCATACAGCGATACCTACAACACAGAGAGAGAGAGAGTCTGAGACACACTTCATACAGCGATACCTACAACACAGAGAGAGAGAGAGGTCTGAGACACACTTCATACAGCGATACCTACAACACAGAGAGAGAGAGAGAGTCTGAGACACACTTCATACAGCGATACCTACAACACAGAGAGAGAGAGAGTCTGAGACACACTTCATACAGCGATACCTACAACACAGAGAGAGAGAGAGTCTGAGACACACTTCATACAGCGATACCTACAACACAGAGAGAGAGAGAGATCTGAGACACACTTCATACAGCGATACCTACAACACAGAGAGAGAGAGAGAGTCTGAGACACACTTCATACAGCGATACCTACAACACAGAGAGAGAGAGAGTCTGAGACACACTTCATACAGCGATACCTACAACACAGAGAGAGAGAGAGAGTCTGAGACACACTTCATACAGCGATACCTACAACACAGAGAGAGAGAGAGATCTGAGACACACTTCATACAGCGATACCTACAACACAGAGAGAGAGAGAGGTCTGAGACACACTTCATACAGCGATACCTACAACACAGAGAGAGAGAGAGGTCTGAGACACACTTCATACAGCGATACCTACAACACAGAGAGAGAGAGAGTCTGAGACACACTTCATACAGCGATACCTACAACACAGAGAGAGAGAGAGTCTGAGACACACTTCATACAGCGATACCTACAACACAGAGAGAGAGAGAGAGTCTGAGACACACTTCATACAGCGATACCTACAACACAGAGAGAGAGAGAGAGTCTGAGACACACTTCATACAGCGATACCTACAACACAGAGAGAGAGAGAGTCTGAGACACACTTCATACAGCGATACCTACAACACAGAGAGAGAGAGAGTCTGAGACACACTTCATACAGCGATACCTACAACACAGAGAGAGAGAGAGGTCTGAGACACACTTCATACAGCGATACCTACAACACAGAGAGAGAGAGAGTCTGAGACACACTTCATACAGCGATACCTACAACACAGAGAGAGAGAGAGTCTGAGACACACTTCATACAGCGATACCTACAACACAGAGAGAGAGAGAGTCTGAGACACACTTCATACAGCGATACCTACAACACAGAGAGAGAGAGAGTCTGAGACACACTTCATACAGCGATACCTACAACACAGAGAGAGAGAGAAGTCTGAGACACACTTCATACAGCGATACCTACAACACAGAGAGAGAGAGAGTCTGAGACACACTTCATACAGCGATACCTACAACACAGAGAGAGAGAGAGAGTCTGAGACACACTTCATACAGCGATACCTACAACACAGAGAGAGAGAGAGTCTGAGACACACTTCATACAGCGATACCTACAACACAGAGAGAGAGAGAGTCTGAGACACACTTCATACAGCGATACCTACAACACAGAGAGAGAGAGAGTCTGAGACACACTTCATACAGCGATACCTACAACACAGAGAGAGAGAGAGTCTGAGACACACTTCATACAGCGATACCTACAACACAGAGAGAGAGAGAGTCTGAGACACACTTCATACAGCGATACCTACAACACAGAGAGAGAGAGAAAGTCTGAGACACACTTCATACAGCGATACCTACAACACAGAGAGAGAGAGAGGTCTGAGACACACTTCATACAGCGATACCTACAACACAGAGAGAGAGAGAGTCTGAGACACACTTCATACAGCGATACCTACAACACAGAGAGAGAGAGAGTCTGAGACACACTTCATACAGCGATACCTACAACACAGAGAGAGAGAGGAGTCTGAGACACACTTCATACAGCGATACCTACAACACAGAGAGAGAGAGTCTGAGACACACTTCATACAGCGATACCTACAACACAGAGAGAGAGAGAGTCTGAGACACACTTCATACAGCGATACCTACAACACAGAGAGAGAGAGAGTCTGAGACACACTTCATACAGCGATACCTACAACACAGAGAGAGAGAGAGTCTGAGACACACTTCATACAGCGATACCTACAACACAGAGAGAGAGAGAGAGTCTGAGACACACTTCATACAGCGATACCTACAACACAGAGAGAGAGAGAGAGTCTGAGACACACTTCATACAGCGATACCTACAACACAGAGAGAGAGAGAGTCTGAGACACACTTCATACAGCGATACCTACAACACAGAGAGAGAGAGAGTCTGAGACACACTTCATACAGCGATACCTACAACACAGAGAGAGAGAGAGAGAGAGACACACTTCATACAGCGATACCTACAACACAGAGAGAGAGAGAGTCTGAGACACACTTCATACAGCGATACCTACAACACAGAGAGAGAGAGAGTCTGAGACACACTTCATACAGCGATACCTACAACACAGAGAGAGAGAGAGAGTCTGAGACACACTTCATACAGCGATACCTACAACACAGAGAGAGAGAGAGTCTGAGACACACTTCATACAGCGATACCTACAACACAGAGAGAGAGAGAGTCTGAGACACACTTCATACAGCGATACCTACAACACAGAGAGAGAGAGAGAGTCTGAGACACACTTCATACAGCGATACCTACAACACAGAGAGAGAGAGAGGTCTGAGACACACTTCATACAGCGATACCTACAACACAGAGAGAGAGAGAGTCTGAGACACACTTCATACAGCGATACCTACAACACAGAGAGAGAGAGAGTCTGAGACACACTTCATACAGCGATACCTACAACACAGAGAGAGAGAGAGGTCTGAGACACACTTCATACAGCGATACCTACAACACAGAGAGAGAGAGAGTCTGAGACACACTTCATACAGCGATACCTACAACACAGAGAGAGAGAGAGTCTGAGACACACTTCATACAGCGATACCTACAACACAGAGAGAGAGAGAGTCTGAGACACACTTCATACAGCGATACCTACAACACAGAGAGAGAGAGAGTCTGAGACACACTTCATACAGCGATACCTACAACACAGAGAGAGAGAGAGTCTGAGACACACTTCATACAGCGATACCTACAACACAGAGAGAGAGAGAGAGTCTGAGACACACTTCATACAGCGATACCTACAACACAGAGAGAGAGAGAGTCTGAGACACACTTCATACAGCGATACCTACAACACAGAGAGAGAGAGAGGTCTGAGACACACTTCATACAGCGATACCTACAACACAGAGAGAGAGAGAGGTCTGAGACACACTTCATACAGCGATACCTACAACACAGAGAGAGAGAGAGTCTGAGACACACTTCATACAGCGATACCTACAACACAGAGAGAGAGAGAGGTCTGAGACACACTTCATACAGCGATACCTACAACACAGAGAGAGAGAGAGATCTGAGACACACTTCATACAGCGATACCTACAACACAGAGAGAGAGAGAGAGTCTGAGACACACTTCATACAGCGATACCTACAACACAGAGAGAGAGAGAGTCTGAGACACACTTCATACAGCGATACCTACAACACAGAGAGAGAGAGAGTCTGAGACACACTTCATACAGCGATACCTACAACACAGAGAGAGAGAGAGACTGAGACACACTTCATACAGCGATACCTACAACACAGAGAGAGAGAGAGTCTGAGACACACTTCATACAGCGATACCTACAACACAGAGAGAGAGAGAGTCTGAGACACACTTCATACAGCGATACCTACAACACAGAGAGAGAGAGAGAGTCTGAGACACACTTCATACAGCGATACCTACAACACAGAGAGAGAGAGAGAGTCTGAGACACACTTCATACAGCGATACCTACAACACAGAGAGAGAGAGAGAGTCTGAGACACACTTCATACAGCGATACCTACAACACAGAGAGAGAGAGAGTCTGAGACACACTTCATACAGCGATACCTACAACACAGAGAGAGAGAGAGAGTCTGAGACACACTTCATACAGCGATACCTACAACACAGAGAGAGAGAGAGTCTGAGACACACTTCATACAGCGATACCTACAACACAGAGAGAGAGAGAGGTCTGAGACACACTTCATACAGCGATACCTACAACACAGAGAGAGAGAGAGAGTCTGAGACACACTTCATACAGCGATACCTACAACACAGAGAGAGAGAGAGTCTGAGACACACTTCATACAGCGATACCTACAACACAGAGAGAGAGAGAGTCTGAGACACACTTCATACAGCGATACCTACAACACAGAGAGAGAGAGAGTCTGAGACACACTTCATACAGCGATACCTACAACACAGAGAGAGAGAGAGTCTGAGACACACTTCATACAGCGATACCTACAACACAGAGAGAGAGAGAGAGTCTGAGACACACTTCATACAGCGATACCTACAACACAGAGAGAGAGAGAGGTCTGAGACACACTTCATACAGCGATACCTACAACACAGAGAGAGAGAGAGTCTGAGACACACTTCATACAGCGATACCTACAACACAGAGAGAGAGAGAGTCTGAGACACACTTCATACAGCGATACCTACAACACAGAGAGAGAGAGAGTCTGAGACACACTTCATACAGCGATACCTACAACACAGAGAGAGAGAGAGTCTGAGACACACTTCATACAGCGATACCTACAACACAGAGAGAGAGAGAGTCTGAGACACACTTCATACAGCGATACCTACAACACAGAGAGAGAGAGAGTCTGAGACACACTTCATACAGCGATACCTACAACACAGAGAGAGAGAGAGAGTCTGAGACACACTTCATACAGCGATACCTACAACACAGAGAGAGAGAGAGTCTGAGACACACTTCATACAGCGATACCTACAACACAGAGAGAGAGAGAGTCTGAGACACACTTCATACAGCGATACCTACAACACAGAGAGAGAGAGAGTCTGAGACACACTTCATACAGCGATACCTACAACACAGAGAGAGAGAGAGTCTGAGACACACTTCATACAGCGATACCTACAACACAGAGAGAGAGAGATCTGAGACACACTTCATACAGCGATACCTACAACACAGAGAGAGAAGAGTCTGAGACACACTTCATACAGCGATACCTACAACACAGAGAGAGAGAGAGTCTGAGACACACTTCATACAGCGATACCTACAACACAGAGAGAGAGAGAGTCTGAGACACACTTCATACAGCGATACCTACAACACAGAGAGAGAGAGAGTCTGAGACACACTTCATACAGCGATACCTACAACACAGAGAGAGAGAGAGTCTGAGACACACTTCATACAGCGATACCTACAACACAGAGAGAGAGAGAGTCTGAGACACACTTCATACAGCGATACCTACAACACAGAGAGAGAGAGAGAGTCTGAGACACACTTCATACAGCGATACCTACAACACAGAGAGAGAGAGAGTCTGAGACACGCTTCATACAGCGATACCTACAACACAGAGAGAGAGAGAGTCTGAGACACACTTCATACAGCGATACCTACAACACAGAGAGAGAGAGAGTCTGAGACACACTTCATACAGCGATACCTACAACACAGAGAGAGAGAGAGTCTGAGACACACTTCATACAGCGATACCTACAACACAGAGAGAGAGAGAGTCTGAGACACACTTCATACAGCGATACCTACAACACAGAGAGAGAGAGAGTCTGAGACACACTTCATACAGCGATACCTACAACACAGAGAGAGAGAGAGTCTGAGACACACTTCATACAGCGATACCTACAACACAGAGAGAGAGAGAGTCTGAGACACACTTCATACAGCGATACCTACAACACAGAGAGAGAGAGAGTCTGAGACACACTTCATACAGCGATACCTACAACACAGAGAGAGAGAGAGTCTGAGACACACTTCATACAGCGATACCTACAACACAGAGAGAGAGAGAGTCTGAGACACACTTCATACAGCGATACCTACAACACAGAGAGAGAGAGAGGTCTGAGACACACTTCATACAGCGATACCTACAACACAGAGAGAGAGAGAGAGTCTGAGACACACTTCATACAGCGATACCTACAACACAGAGAGAGAGAGAGTCTGAGACACACTTCATACAGCGATACCTACAACACAGGAGAGAGAGAGAGAGTCTGAGACACACTTCATACAGCGATACCTACAACACAGAGAGAGAGAGAGGTCTGAGACACACTTCATACAGCGATACCTACAACACAGAGAGAGAGAGAGTCTGAGACACACTTCATACAGCGATACCTACAACACAGAGAGAGAGAGAGTCTGAGACACACTTCATACAGCGATACCTACAACACAGAGAGAGAGAGAGTCTGAGACACACTTCATACAGCGATACCTACAACACAGAGAGAGAGAGAGTCTGAGACACACTTCATACAGCGATACCTACAACACAGAGAGAGAGAGAGTCTGAGACACACTTCATACAGCGATACCTACAACACAGAGAGAGAGAGAGAGTCTGAGACACACTTCATACAGCGATACCTACAACACAGAGAGAGAGAGAGTCTGAGACACACTTCATACAGCGATACCTACAACACAGAGAGAGAGAGAGGTCTGAGACACACTTCATACAGCGATACCTACAACACAGAGAGAGAGAGAGGTCTGAGACACACTTCATACAGCGATACCTACAACACAGAGAGAGAGAGAGTCTGAGACACACTTCATACAGCGATACCTACAACACAGAGAGAGAGAGAGGAGTCTGAGACACACTTCATACAGCGATACCTACAACACAGAGAGAGAGAAGAGTCTGAGACACACTTCATACAGCGATACCTACAACACAGAGAGAGAGAGAGTCTGAGACACACTTCATACAGCGATACCTACAACACAGAGAGAGAGAGAGTCTGAGACACACTTCATACAGCGATACCTACAACACAGAGAGAGAGAGAGTCTGAGACACACTTCATACAGCGATACCTACAACACAGAGAGAGAGAGAGTCTGAGACACACTTCATACAGCGATACCTACAACACAGAGAGAGAGAGAGAGTCTGAGACACACTTCATACAGCGATACCTACAACACAGAGAGAGAGAGAGAGTCTGAGACACACTTCATACAGCGATACCTACAACACAGAGAGAGAGAGAGTCTGAGACACACTTCATACAGCGATACCTACAACACAGAGAGAGAGAGAGAGTCTGAGACACACTTCATACAGCGATACCTACAACACAGAGAGAGAGAGAGAGTCTGAGACACACTTCATACAGCGATACCTACAACACAGAGAGAGAGAGAGTCTGAGACACACTTCATACAGCGATACCTACAACACAGAGAGAGAGAGAGTCTGAGACACACTTCATACAGCGATACCTACAACACAGAGAGAGAGAGAGAGTCTGAGACACACTTCATACAGCGATACCTACAACACAGAGAGAGAGAGAGTCTGAGACACACTTCATACAGCGATACCTACAACACAGAGAGAGAGAGAGGTCTGAGACACACTTCATACAGCGATACCTACAACACAGAGAGAGAGAGAGTCTGAGACACACTTCATACAGCGATACCTACAACACAGAGAGAGAGAGAGTCTGAGACACACTTCATACAGCGATACCTACAACACAGAGAGAGAGAGAGTCTGAGACACACTTCATACAGCGATACCTACAACACAGAGAGAGAGAGAGTCTGAGACACACTTCATACAGCGATACCTACAACACAGAGAGAGAGAGAGTCTGAGACACACTTCATACAGCGATACCTACAACACAGAGAGAGAGAGAGAGTCTGAGACACACTTCATACAGCGATACCTACAACACAGAGAGAGAGAGAGTCTGAGACACACTTCATACAGCGATACCTACAACACAGAGAGAGAGAGAGTCTGAGACACACTTCATACAGCGATACCTACAACACAGAGAGAGAGAGAGACTGAGACACACTTCATACAGCGATACCTACAACACAGAGAGAGAGAGAGTCTGAGACACACTTCATACAGCGATACCTACAACACAGAGAGAGAGAGAGTCTGAGACACACTTCATACAGCGATACCTACAACACAGAGAGAGAGAGAGAGTCTGAGACACACTTCATACAGCGATACCTACAACACAGAGAGAGAGAGAGTCTGAGACACACTTCATACAGCGATACCTACAACACAGAGAGAGAGAGAGAGTCTGAGACACACTTCATACAGCGATACCTACAACACAGAGAGAGAGAGAGAGTCTGAGACACACTTCATACAGCGATACCTACAACACAGAGAGAGAGAGTCTGAGACACGCTTCATACAGCGATACCTACAACACAGAGAGAGAGAGAGTCTGAGACACACTTCATACAGCGATACCTACAACACAGAGAGAGAGATCTGAGACACACTTCATACAGCGATACCTACAACACACAGAGAGAGAGTCTGAGACACACTTCATACAGCGATACCTACAACACAGAGAGAGAGAGAGTCTGAGACACACTTCATACAGCGATACCTACAACACAGAGAGAGAGAGATCTGAGACACACTTCATACAGCGATACCTACAACACAGAGAGAGAGAGAGAGTCTGAGACACACTTCATACAGCGATACCTACAACACAGAGAGAGAGAGAGAGTCTGAGACACACTTCATACAGCGATACCTACAACACAGAGAGAGAGAGAGTCTGAGACACACTTCATACAGCGATACCTACAACACACAGAGAGAGAGAGTCTGAGACACACTTCATACAGCGATACCTACAACACAGAGAGAGAGAGAGTCTGAGACACACTTCATACAGAGATACCTACAACACAGAGAGAGCGAGAGAGTCTGAGACACACTTCATACAGCGATACCTACAACACAGAGAGAGAGAGAGTCTGAGACACACTTCATACAGCGATACCTACAACACAGAGAGAGAGAGAGTCTGAGACACACTTCATACAGCGATACCTACAACACAGAGAGAGAGAGTCTGAGACACACTTCATACAGCGATACCTACAACACAGAGAGAGAGTCTGAGACACACTTCATACAGCGATACCTACAACACAGAGAGAGAGAGTCTGAGACACACTTCATACAGCGATACCTACAACACAGAGAGAGAGAGTCTGAGACACACTTCATACAGCGATACCTACAACACAGAGAGAGAGAGAGAGTCTGAGACACACACACACACACATCAACACACACATACACACAATACACAGTCACAGACATCATGCAGTGATACCTACAACAAACACAGAGAGTCTGAGACATACACATAAACACACACACACACTACACAGACACACACACACACCACACAGACACTCACACATCATGCAGCAAAATACCTACAAATGGCGCACACAAACAGACACACACCTGAGTCCAGTGATGGGGTAGGCCTTGCAGGTGTGGCAGCGTACGGAGTGTGTGACGTTCTCACTGACTGACAGGCGGTACAGGATGGGGAGCCACAGCAACAGACAGGGCTCACACTGCAGCCATGAGAGGACATGCTCCTCACACACACACGCACTCAGCACCTACACACACACACACACACACACACACACACACACACACACACCAATTAAATGTACACACCTTCAGCATCTATGCACAACTGCTGATTATTTACATAAACGCTCATCATCTACATGTGAATACAGTAGTAAATGAGGACTATACCCTATCAAAAAGAATGAAGAAAGAAAATAATAATGTATTCTCCTAACCCTATTGTCCTAACCCTAACCCTATTCTCCTAACCCTGACCCGGTTCTCCTGACCCTGTTCTCCTAACCCTGACCCAGTTCTCCTGACCCTATTCTCCTAACCCTGACCCTGTTCTCCTGACCCTGTTCTCCTAACCCTAACCCTGTTCTCCTAACCCTATTGTCCTAACACTAACCCTATTGTCCTAACCCTAACCCTATTCTCCTAACCCTGACCCGGTTCTCCTGACCCTGTTCTCCTAACCCTAACCCTGTTCTTCTGACCCTATTCTCCTAACCCTAACCTTGTTCACCTGTCAACAGGATGGATCATTTAGTCACAGATGCTGTGATCAAGGGAACGTATCTAAAGATGGTTCAAACTCGAAACATTTAGTCAAAAATAAATACATTTAAAAAAGGAGGGGTGTGAGAGTGGTGTTGTAAACTCCTGTTGTGAACTCATGGGTAAAGAATGTCTCCTCCTGTTGTGAACTCATGGGTAAACAATGTATCCTCCTGTTGTGAACTCATGGGTAAAGAATGTCTCCTCCTGTTGTGAACTCATGGGTAAACAATGTCTCCTCCTGTTGTGAACTCATGGGTAAAGAATGTCTCCTCCTGTTGTGAACTCATGGGTAAACAATGTCTCCTCCTGTTGTGAACTCATGGGTAAACAATGTCTCCTCCTGTTGTGAACTCATGGGTAAAGAATGTCTTCTCCTGTGATTTAAACAAATTATTTAGTCACCCCCTAACCCCATGACCAAACCCCCCTAACCCCGTGACCATCCCCCCCTAACCCCATGACCAAACCCCCCTAACCCCATGACCAGTGGCGGCTCCTGAAAAAATTCTCAGGAGGGGCAATTTTTCTGATGATTTAGGTGACCTACACACATTTTAAAAAAGATATGTCCAGCAACAACATGAAGACAGGGGCAGCATATAAGTCAATACCAGAAGCATTTATTGACTGATCTGGGGAGATGGATTCCAGTTTCTGTGACAGATTATAAATAATCTCTGATGCCTTTGTTATATTAGCTTTTGGTTGAATGTACTGTCGTAGTAAATATATAATGTTATAGCTTGGTCTGACTAAAATCTTGTGCATGACCCATTTTGTGTTGGGCCTTTGTATTCAATACAATGAACAAGAGTCCTATCTTGTCAGCAGGTGGCTAAGGATAACACCCACGCCATAGGTCTCTCAGTTCTTCCAACTCACGAGTTCTTGCCCTGAGGACACACACACACACACCCACACACACACACACACACACACACACATCATCACTGATAAACACACACACACACACACACACACACTGATAACAAACACACACACACACACACAAATCCTCTTCTCTTAGGCTGAACATCTGAAGACAGAGAACCCGACTCAGAGCCAATGCAACAGTGACACTAGCCTGGAGGTGACCTCGCCCAACTCATCAGGACCAATCAGAAGATCAGAACTACTAGATTCAACCTACTTCATTTTATTGTATAAAATGTCAGCACACAATGTTTAGGGGCTCTTCTGATAAACTCCCTACGAGTTTGACGAACGGGTCCGTGCACGCGATTCCAGATATCTTTACCTCTGAATAAACTGCCTTATATTATACAATTATCCACCTTGTCCAAAAGTCTCTACTTGGTCTCCGTTCTCCAGTAAACTTGTTTTATCAACAATAGTAAGGTTCAATGACACAGAAAGCAGTTCAATGTCGGGGTACAGAGTCGCTCTCTTACCAGGATCGCGGTCCGCTCTGACCAGGGTGAAGCCGGCCGGCTCCACCTCTCTGTCCGGGACTCTGTCATCCAGCCAAGTCTCCCAGCTGTATTGGGATTCCGCTGCCAGCAGCGTTTTCATTATTTAGTCCGTTCAGTAGCGGGTATGTACACGATCAACAAGATCAGTCCAAAACCGAAGATCAGTCCAAAGCAGAATGTTTGCAGAATGTTTGTAAACTAAGTCTACAAATTAAAAACATAAAATAACGCCACACTGCAGGTCGCAACATAGACGCTGCTAGCCGCCATTGTCTTAGTTACGTTCAACGTTACGTCACGTATGACGAAAGCGGTAAGTGCATGCCCACAGACACCCATAGAGAATGTATTGAAAGCTTTGAAATGTGAAAAAAATAGATTTTACATGACAGGCTATGAGAGACTTCTGGGCGATTTTCAACCTGACTGAAATCGCCCAAAAAACGGGCGGGGCCATTTGAAGCACGACTTTAGCCTGATTTGACATTTAGTGGCTGGCAGATCAGACGTGAACACTGATAACTGCTGTTGCCGTGATATAATTGATTAGAAAAAAAATCCCTTCCTTTTCCCGTTTGGCAGTGCGTCGCCCATATCGCCCTATTGAACAAGCCGTCCCTGCCCATGACCATTATCAGTACACATTAAGTCATAGGTCATAAATCATTCTTTTTGACAGGGGATGATACTCATTTGCTACTGACAATCACACACACACTTACCCCACTGAAGCAGGAACGAACGGCTGTCTCAGCTGAGCCAAACACATGGTTCTCCTGCACTACAGCCGGCACCTACACACACACACACACACACACACACACACATACAGACACAGGCTAGACCGTGATAATCTTGTGAGGTAGTACTCAGGTGTGTGTGTCTGTGTCTCTGTGTGTGTCTCTAACCTGGCTGAGGTCTTGCAGTAGGACTCTGAGACCACTCCTGCTCACTGTGCCACTCTCTCTCCCACTGCACCTCTCTGCCAGACGAACCAGAGCTGCAACACACACAGGGAATGAACACAGAGTGTATGTCGTGTGTGTGTGTGTGTGTGTGTTACTTACCCTTGTGTTTGGCTGAGAGTGTGTCTGCTGAGAGAGAGATGAGAGCAACTTCAACTGACCTGCGACAGACAGTGCCAGTCTGTCCCCTGGGGAAGACATACACCCTTTAGTTTACAGACGCAGTGTGTGTTTGAACAGTAGTGTGTGTGTGTTTGTGTGTGTGTCCTCACCGGTCATACAGTCTGTACAGCAGTCTGCAAGTCTGTTCTGGCGCCTCTGCTGACACCTGACCAGGTACTTCCTGTGACACGCTTTGGAACATCCTGTTTATGCCCTGCATCACTTCCTGTTCACTAAGCCCCGCCCTAGGGTCCCCGGCTCCTCCCAGAGAGCGCAGGGCTGGGATGAGCTCCCGCAGTGTCACAACATGCACTGTAACACACATTCAGAGCATTACAAACATACACTGTAACAGATTACACACATCTAAAAAACATTTAATTCAAACACACACACTCACTATGGCAGAGTTTCTGTAAGGAGCGGAGCTTCATTGCAGTGCGGTACACAGCAGGACGCACTTCATTCAACCCCTCTGAAAAGAACACACACAAAAGGAGGTTTGGAACACAGGTAACACACAGAATACTGAGGTAGAACACATAATATAGAACTAGAACACTAGAGTTAGAACATAGAGCATGGACCACAGAACTAGACATAGCTTGCGACAAGGCCGTATACAGTGGGGAAAAAATGTATTTAGTCAGCCACCAATTGTGCAAGTTCTCCCACTTAAAAAGATGAGAGAGGCCTGTAATTTTCATCATAGGTACACGTCAACTATGACAGACAAAATGAGAAAAAAAATCCAGAAAATCACATTGTAAGATTTTTAATGAATTTATTTGCAAATTATGGTGGAAAATAAGTATTTGGTCAATAACAAAAGTTTCTCAATACTTTGTTATATACCCTTTGTTGGCAATGACACAGGTCAAACGTTTTCTGTAAGTCTTCACAAGGTTTTCACACACTGTTGCTGGTATTTTGGCCCATTCCTCCATGCAGATCTCCTCTAGAGCAGTGATGTTTTGGGGCTGTCGCTGGGCAACACAGACTTTCAACTCCCTCCAAAGATTTTCTATGGGGTTGAGATCTGGAGACTGGCTAGGCCACTCCAGGACCTTGAAATGCTTCTTACGAAGCCACTCCTTCGTTGCCCGGGCGGTGTGTTTGGGATCATTGTCATGCTGAAAGACCCAGCCACGTTTCATCTTCAATGCCCTTGCTGATGGAAGGAGGTTTTCACTCAAAATCTCACGATACATGGCCCCATTCATTCTTTCCTTTACACGGATCAGTCGTCCTGGTCCCTTTGCAGAAAAACAGCCCCAAAGCATGATGTTTCCACCCCCATGCTTCACAGTAGGTATGGTGTTCTTTGGATGCAACTCAGCATTCTTTGTCCTCCAAACACGACGAGTTGAGTTTTTACCAAAAAGTTATATTTTGGTTTCATCTGACCATATGACATTCTCCCAATCCTCTTCTGGATCATCCAAATGCACTCTAGCAAACTTCAGACGGGCCTGGACATGTACTGGCTTAAGCAGGGGGACACGTCTGGCACTGCAGGATTTGAGTCCCTGGCGGCGTAGTGTGTTACTGATGGTAGGCTTTGTTACTTTGGTCCCAGCTCTCTGCAGGTCATTCACTAGGTCCCCCGTGTGGTTCTGGGATTTTTGCTCACCGTTCTTGTGATCATTTTGACCCCACGGGGTGAGATCTTGCGTGGAGCCCCAGATCGACGGAGATTATCAGTGGTCTTGTATGTCTTCCATTTCCTAATAATTGCTCCCACAGTTGATTTCTTCAAACCAAGCTGCTTACCCATTGCAGATTCAGTCTTCCCAGCATGGTGCAGGTCTACAATTTTGTTTCTGGTGTCCTTTGACAGCTCTTTGGTCTTGGCCATAGTGGAGTTTGGAGTGTGACTGTTTGAGGTTGTGGGCAGGTGTCTTTTATACTGATAACAAGTTCAAACAGGTGCCATTAATACAGGTAACGAGTGGAGGACAGAGGAGCCTCTTAAATAAGAAGTTACAGGTCTGTGAGAGCCAGAAATCTTGCTTGTTTGTAGGTGACCAAATACTTATTTTCCACCATAATTTGCAAATAAATTCATTAAAAATCTTACAATGTGATTTTCTGGATTTTTTTTCTCATTTTGTCTGTCATAGTTGACGTGTACCTATGATGAACATTACAGGCCTCTCTCATCTTTTTAAGTGGGAGAACTTGCACAATTGGTGGCTGACTAAATACTTTTTTTCCCCACTGTATGTAGATATCGTAATACATGGGTAGGGCACACAATGCACAACAAGAGATAAAACAGAATAGAATAGAGTCCTTTACTGAATGTGACCCTCTGAGCTCTAACGTAGAACTTACTCACCAATGCTGTCCAGATCCATGAGGGTATCACGCTTGTACCTGAGTAAAGAGTGATAAAGGTCATTTACACACATAACATTACAAGGAGTAGGGCTTATACTGTAGTAACTTTACCTTACTTAACTTTACTGTATTTTGTAATTGAACTTACTGTATTTTGTAATTAAACGTACTGTATTTTGTAATTGAACTTACTGCATTTTGTAATTTAACTTACTTTACTTACTGTATTATAGTTACTTTAGTAGCCTAACGTTTCCCACGGCACAACAGCGCCATCTCTCTATTTTTTCCAAAATACAGATGGACACATGATTGGACAAAAAAGCTGTCAGATGGTAAGATCTGGGACCGGATTTAGATTTGTTAGCCAACCGGATTAATTGATCGGAGATGAAAGAAGGCGCGAGAGACATGTATGCAGGCGGACGTAGGAGGAATCATGAAACAAGAACAGGAATATTACGACAGGGATACAGAAACTTCGATTTCTGAGGAGGAATGGAGGTGGAAAGAGAGGAAGAAAAGGTGGAAGAGAGGAAGTAGAGAGGAAGAAGAGGTGGAAGAGATGAAGAAGAGAGGAAGAAGAGGTGGAAGAGAGGAAGAAGAGGTGGAAGAGAGGAAGAAGAGGTGGAAGAGAGGAAGAAGAGGTGGAAGGGAGGAAGAAGAGGAAGAGGAGGTGGAAGAGAGGAAGAAGAGGTGGAAGAGAATGAGGAAAGCAGAGGTTGGATTTGAATCTGAGGAAGGTGGCGATGCAAATGGAGATGGGGCGTGGAAGTGAGCCGTGCACCAGACCGAGTTCTGGAGGGGAAATGGAAGTGAATGAGGGCCAGTTAAGAGAAGTGGAAGGTGTGGTGAAGAGCTTGGAACCCGAGCTTGGCATTGTTGGACATGATAAACAAGAATCTGGTTAAATAGAAGTGACATTTTTTGGAGAAAGTGGATCCATTTGTGGTTTCAGGGTGGGTGAGAAAGCAGTTGGCTGCAGTTGAATCAGTGAAGGTAACCTGTAGTGGACTTGTGATATTTGTTTCTATACTTGTGTTTCTTCTGACTAGAGGGTGCAGGCGCTCCGTTTCACGTAACTTGGGTCAAGATCTGTTTCTTGCTTTGCTCTTAGGAACAGGGCACCATTGAAAGGAGTGATTTCTGGGGTAGCGTTAAGTGTGGAGTTGGAGCAATTGAAGTTGAAGATTCCTGGTGTTTGTTATGCCAACCGTTTGGTGCGACACAGACCCGGTGGGGAGCTTGGTGAAACAGAGGAGTCACTGTCAGTCCTTCTGAGTTTTGAGTCAGTGTCTTTACCCGACAAAGTCATGTTAGGATATATTAGTTATCTTGTTCGAGTTTTTGTGCCAAATCCATTGCGCTGTTTCAGGTGCAACGCTTATGGTCATGTCACAGCAGAGTGTAGGAGGGAGATTTGAAGATGTGGGAAGTGTGCATGAGGACATAGGACAAAGGATTGTGTAGTTTCGGTGGATAAAGTTGTGTGTGTCAACTGTAGGGATGCCCATGTTGCTGGGGTGAAAGAGGCAGGTTGAGGTGGCCAGAGTCAGAGTAGTGCAGAAGGTGTCTTATGCCGAGGCAGTGAAGAAAGTAGAGGGAGATAGAGTGAGGGATCCTGAGAGGATCCCAGTGAGTAGTACATGTGTGCCAGCACAGAGGGATAGGCCAACAAGTTATTTATGTTTCAGTAAGGTTGGCTTATTAGCTTTCATAGCAATGGTTATCAACTGTACCGCAGAAATGGAACGTAAATCACAGAAAATAGATGTTGTGGTGGCAGCTGCAGAGAAGTATTTGGGTATGCGAGATTTGACTTCAGAAGATTTACAGGGTGTGTTGTGGGGTGGTGTCCCGTCCTCCCAGGCCGTAGTAATGGGTTTTTAATGAGTATAGGTGGAAGCTGCCGAGAAGTACCTGGGTGGATGAGATTTTACTGCAGAAGAGTTATAAGATGATTTGAGATTTTTATTTTTATGAAATATTGGTATATAGGTGTAGGGTTGGGTGGTGGTCTCCTATTCCCCCTCAGGAGACTGAAAAGATTCGACATGGGTCCTCAGATCCTCAAAAAATTCTACAGCTGCACCATCGAGA
Source organism: Coregonus clupeaformis (assembly GCF_020615455.1). NCBI lineage: Eukaryota > Metazoa > Chordata > Actinopteri > Salmoniformes > Salmonidae > Coregonus > Coregonus clupeaformis. The sequence goes on along the minus strand of NW_025534160.1, from coordinate 222,549 downwards.
GCATCCTGACTGGTTGCATCACCGCCTGGTATGGCAACTGCTTGGCCTCCGACCGCAAGGCACTACAGAGGGTAGTGCGTACGGCCCAGTACATCACTGGGGCCAAGCTTCCTGCCATCCAGGACCTCTATACCAGGCGGTGTCAGAGGAAGGCCCTCAAAATTGTCAAAGACTCCAGCCACCCTAGTCATAGACTGTTCTCTCTGCTACCGCACGGCAAGCGGTACCGGAGTGCCAAGTCTAGGTCCAAAAGACTTCTCAACAGCTTCTACCCCCAAGCCATAAGACTCCTGAACAGCTAATCATGGCTACCCGGACTATTTGCACTGCCCCCCCACCCCATCTTTTTACGCTGCTGCTACTCTGTTAATTATTTATGCATAGTCACTTTAACTCTACCCACATGTACATATTACATTTACATTACATTTACATTTTAGTCATTTAGCAGACGCTCTTATCCAGAGCGACTTACAGTTAGTGATATTACTTCAACTACCTCGACTAGCCGGTGCCCCCGCACATTGACTCTGCACCGGTACCCCCCTGTATATATAGCCTCCCTACTGTTATTTTATTTTACTTCTGCTCTTTTTTTCTCAACGCTTTTTTGTTGTTGTTTTATTTTACTTTTTTATTAAAAATAAATGCACTGTTGGTTAAGGGCTGTAAGTAAGCATTTCACTGTAATGTCTGCACCTGTTGGATTTGATTTGATTTGGTGGTGATTTGTTATTTTATCCCCCCCCCCTTTTATTTTTGTATCACAAATGTAACGTGATTGAATACACACTACCGCACAGTAGATGGCGGCATGCACAAACAACATGTGTGAACGCCATGATACCAAAGAAGAAGAACTGCCCACAGCCCAGAAGAAGCTAGTAAGCAGCGCGTCCCCTGAACGATAACGAAGAGATAGGTGAGAAGCCTGACCACGGAGACCGGGAAGGTGATGAAGTGTGCTTCATGAGCTGGAACCGAAAAACAACTGGTATTTGGAAAGTTTGAGGGAGAAAGTATGTTGGAACAAGTATTGTTAGCATCTTGCTAACTCCTTACCGTTCCTCAGGTTATAACGCGTTAGTTGCTTACTGGACCCTGGCAATCTGTGTGAAATGTTAACTACCGGTAGTTAACTAGCTAACGAAATAACTACTATCTGTGAACTAATGTTTTCCCTCTACAGTATGTGGATAATTTTCAGAATGAGAGAATTAGGTGAAAATGAGGTGTTGCTTGTTAAACAAGTGGATTCAGGGATCAAGTGTAGCTGGAGCTGGGCCTGGTTTAAGCTGGATGCCACTATAGAGGTGAAAGGAACACCACACACTTTCCCTCTTTCTCACTTTTTCAATACAGTGGATAAAAAGGGGTATGCCAGGTATACTCTGCCCGAAAGAGATCAGTTATGCCAACAATGGGTCTCATGCTCCGCTGGCACATTGTAGAACAGATGTCCACAGGCCGAACGTGTACAATGTAATAATGTGCAGTGTAGCCCAAAGATCAGTGGCGGCTGGTGAAAAATATTCTCGGTGGGGCTGTGCCATACTTTTTTTTTCCTGTAACCATCGCGATATATTTTAACACAAACTGCAGGACAGCAGTGCTCAGTGAAACATTCAGTAATTATTTAATGCCAATATTAAAAAGTTGAGGCATTCTTACACAAAAACATATTACACAAACCCAAGCCTTTCATTTGCATTTAAAGTGAACTTTTCACCATTGGTAGTAAACAGGCAACGCAACAGGCATGCTGTCAGAACAGAGTGGAAAGTGGACAATAACATGAAATTATTATAAAGTTTATAGGAAATCTTACACTGTATGAAAGGATGTATAATATAGAAATGGATATCAAGTGGATGAACTCAAACCTTTGACTGGAAGAATAGCATACAGTATTTTATGATCATACTAAATGTGACTAATTGTTAATGTGCTCCAGAACTGCAACAATTAATTGATACAAAACAACATATATACAGTAATATTAGCAAAGACACTATTAAGACTTTCTAGAGTACCATATATAACTGGATTTTTTATGCTAAGGTCAACTATATACAAAGAAACATGCGGCCAGAGCTGCTCTGTGTGTGTGTGTCTGTCATCTTATTTGTACAGGAATTTTGCCCGTCTGTCCTTCTGAGTGGCAAACCTCTCAATGACCCCTTTGATTAAAGTCAGGAATGTCCCTGACAAGTTTCTTCTCCATGGAGAGCATGGCCAGAGCGTTCAGGCGATCCTGTGTCATGCTGTTTCTCAGGAAGGTCTTGATCCTTTTCAGTGTAGAGAAGCACCTTTCTGACTCAGCAGTTGTCATGGGTGTGGTGATGAGGATCTTGAGGAGGCTGGCAGTCTCTGTGAAAGTGCTCTGAAGGTTGTTCTCCATGAAGAACTGGTACAGGGGCACTGCACCACTACAAGCCTTGAACTCACTGTTCTCATAGATGAGGGACAGTTTGGTTTTGAGCTTGGCCTTGTTCAACATGGGGTACGCCTCACGGTTGTTTCAAGCGCTGTATCGGGAACTTCACACTGTGTTGTGGGAACAACTCTCCGTGCAATAGTGTTGCGCTGATGAGGTGCTGGGTGAAGGAGAACCTCTCTTTGGCATGACTCAGGATGGTATCACATACCTGTAAAAGATACATCATCAGCTTTAATTTGCAATTAAGCTATTTTGATGCAAGTGATCCTGACTGACACATGCCTATGTCCAACTCAAGTATATGATTACCAAGGTGCTGATTGTTCAGGGTTTTGGCTACATACTACCAGGCCTGAAAAAAGTTCTAGGTGGGAAACACTGACAATTACATCACAACTTACCTCTATAGCCAACCTCTGTTGTTCTCCTGGTCCCAGCATCCTCCGGTCGCTTGATGGGCTGTTGCTGCTCGTCAGATGCGCTGTCCCCACACAAAGAGGGAATTGAGGCCCTGGGTCCAAAAATAAAGTTTAATTTGATAACTTGCAATCAGACTTCTTAACTCACTGTAATTCCCCCTCAACACACAACCAGTGACTTATATATATATATATAGACAGACAGACAGACAGACAGACAGACAGACAGTGTGTATATACACACAAACTATGTCTAGTAACTGCTTTTAACCTGTGATGTACATAATTAACTGATGTTATTACGTTTTAAAGCCTTTTTCTATTACATTTGTGAGAGGGATGCAACATAATTTTGTTCTGCTGTTCACTTAGCAATAAAGTTAATATTCAATAACAACTAGGCCTCTTCTAGAAATTGACCTGGTGGACACCTGAATAATTATTACAAACTGTGTAGTACTTTCCTGCATTATTATCAACGTCTGATTGTGTCTTCTCTTTCCTTTTAAAATACTAAAACAAATATAATTGTGACGGCTCTATGATAATCACTCACACAAGCACCAACTGGCAGTGGGTGGAAAGCGTCAGTCGTCTCGTCAGCTTGAATGGCGATAAAATCAGCACTCTTTACTTCCTCCAGGATGTAATCCTTAAGCATTGACAGCATACAGTCCAACAGCTCGTTCTGTATCGTCTTTGACGTGCCCTTAAAACGGTAGCTGTCTTCAGGTGCTCCTCCAGCACACTGTCGAGGAGGCAACAAAATCCACTAAGCCCCGGAAAATGCCGGGGTTGTCTGAGGAGTCAGTCTCCTCGTGCCCACGCAAGGCCAACTCAAAAGCCCCACAGAACTTCACACAATCGATAATTTTGGATAGAATGTGCCTGTTTTTATCCACCTCCTCATTGTGTTTCCTCACCGCAATCCTGTGGCCGTCATCCAGCTGCGTAGCAATGTTCACCCTTCCTAATACAGCTAGCTTTACAGAGTTGTCCATGTGTGCCCTGGTGTTCTCATGTTTCTTTACCTTCTCTGACAGGTGCTTCATATCCCTCACTCCGGTACCTGTCCATGCTGAATCTGACCCCCGTCGTTTTAAAAAGCAAGCACGGAAAGCAAAATAAAGCATTAGCATCAGTGCACCCAGCTAGCCAAGCCTTCCTGGTGTACCAGCTACGGGAGAAGCCGCGCATATACTGCTTCCCTTTCTCGCTAGCCTGCTGTCTGATTGAGAGGTCAGGTTGATCTGGGCCCAGCTCTTTCACCCGAACTTTCTCTGACAAAGTTCTCCTCTCAAACGGATCTTGGAGGAGAGATTTCACCGAGTTAGGGTTGGGTCTTGGAGGAGTAACGTTTGCGTTCGCCATTGTTGTCTAGTAAAAATGGCGTCACTGGACCCCGGTCCTTATTTTATCAGGGGCGAGCTTGGGGCGTAAAATAATCGCCCTCCTTGGATTCGATTTAAGATCGCTTATTGACTACATTTTATGTCATACATTCATATCTTAAATTAGCAATTGGCTTAACTGCTACGTAGACCCGCCTCCTCGGGGCACTTTCTGTATCGCCCAGAGCTGACGAGGCGTTTGACAGGCAGAGGAAAGGTTGCGAATATGATTTTCTATCATATCTTACACATATTACTGTGTGCATTCCATATTTCAAACACACAAATATTGACATACTGATGTTTTTATTATTATTATTATTATTTTTTTTATTTTTTATTTTTTTAAAATAATTTTATTTAGGGGCGGCGCCCTAGCGCCCTCTATCGGCCAGCCGCCACTGGTGGAATGGTTACCATGTGTTGGATTCCATTCCATTCGCTCCGTTCCAGACATTATTATGAGCTGTCCTCCCCTCAGCAGCCTCCACTGGTTAAAATGGTGAAAATAAGTCAGGAGTTGGCTGGCGTACCTGTTGGAATTGTATCAAGGAAGAAATCAAATGTATGAACAGTCAATATTCACTACTTCATCATAAAAGCTGAGTTATTGTCAATGCCTTTCGAAGTACTGTATTCTTGATCCTCAATTAAATGAAACAATTGGAACTGTTGAACATCCTTATTGAGCGGTGTCTTTCTGTATAGGTTCCTGTACATTCCTGTAACATTTCAACGCAATAGGCCTCTGGGGGACATCGAAGTGCTCCTCATAATCAACATGGTGATCACGGAACACTTTAATGACCTGTCTGCGCTGAGATTGGCCGTTCTGTGTTCTCACACCAGGCTTATTAGGGTTTCTAATTGGCCAAACGAAACTCATTACGCGTATTGTGCTAAATCAGTGTTGCATGGTCTCATCCAGATGCAAAGTCGAGAAATACTGGCAAGACATACACACACACACAGTACACACACACACACACGTACACACACACACAGTCCACTAATTACCCTCCAATATTCTTGAGTTTGTTTACCGAGACGTCACAACAAACATGCTCATTCATTCTGACAGTATAGCAAGTCGCAAACACACTTATTTTATTTTATTTCAGATAAAGCAGTGATTTTGTAAATCAAGATTTTCAAAGTTGCAACTTGCAAATGTTCATTTGCTCTATCTTTTCTAAAGGTCAGTCTATATTTACCATTTATGGGGTAAAGCCCTTCCTACAGTATTTCATAATCATGTCAACATTGTTCAGACTGCACGCTGTGCACAGCATGTTGCTTGTATATCTTATACTTGCTCCACAGTGCTTTCATGAATGTGCATGAGGCAGCAAGAGAGCTACATTTTCTGCATTCAATGTCTGTATTCAGTGGATTATGTTATATAAAAGGAGTAAACGTTATAAAGATATAATTGTAAAAGGTTCTAAAATGCCTAGAACATACATATTCCCAATGGTTGGTCAGCTCCATGAATGTATTTATTGTGATGGAGCCGTACACATTGAGCTAGGCTTCATCTATATATCAGTCACTAAGCAACCTCATTTGATCCATTTACATTCATCAAAACCCAATCTGATCTGTATTACTGACATTTGCAAATCAGAGACCCCTCATCTATATTTAATAGCTGGTATTAGACTCTCATATTGATAATCTATTCTGCTAGCACCGCTCATGATTACATATCCATTAGTCAGCCTGTGGTCATGATTACATATCCATTAGTCAACCTGTGGTCAGTGGACGTATGATGACCTTAAAGGAACATTACACCCCCAAAATCAAAGTTTGTCCAATGTTTTCAGACTTCAAAAGTGGTCTTATTTTTGAAATAAAGTTCACGACCCTGGCCATCTGTTGTGTAGATCCAGCTATATACCATAATCCCAAATTAATGGGAAAAGACAAGCACCGTATAATTTCCTGGTTATCTTTTCTATTCGTTTGGGGTTATGGGGCTTTAAAGGGCTTGGGGAGTTACAGTATATATCCCTTTAAATCCACCTGTAGAAAGACTTGTGGAAAATATCTGAAAGTATCAAACTTTCAGTACAGATTCCCTAGGGGAGACAAAGCATTTATTTACTTTTCAGACATTTAATGGTAACCAGAGAGTTGAGGGGAAAGGCCATATGAAAGAGAGATGTGTACAGTATTTAAATAAATCTAACAGCATTTCCACAATACATTGTGTTGCATCTGCTTCCACTGTCTGCATACAGTAATTGATTAAATTCTTGGCTAAGGATGCTACCCGACAGGATGTCTACAAATCGCAATCGCATTACAATGCTAATGATCCCAGCATTAGGATACAGTAGCGAGGAAGAGCGATAGCGTAAACACTCCTATTCATTATGCTGGCTGCACTTTTTCTCAGAGAAACCTGTGGCTACTGTGCTTAGGAGGGTGGTAAACTAGATAATATGGGATTGGTATACAGTCAGGAGGGTGGTAAACTAGATAGCATGGGATTGGTATACAGTCAGGAGGGTGGTAAACTAGATAACATGGGTATCACGTTTCAGGAGAAGACCCAGATGCAGACAGTGTTGAAGTAACAAAAGTTTATTTCAAAAACAGGGGGCAGGCAAACCACAGGTCAGGGGCAGGCAGAGGTCAGTAATCCAGATCAGAGTCCAAAAGGTACAGAACAGCAGGCAGTCTCAGAGTCAGGGCAGGCAGAGGTCAGTAATCCAGTGTGGTGTAACAAGGTATAGAACGGCAGGTAGGCTCAGGGCAGGCAGAATGGTAAAAACCGGGAAACCAGGAACTTACGAAAGCCAGGCGCAAGGGGGAAACCACTGGTAGGCTTGACGAAACAAAACGAACTGGCAACAGACAAACAGAGAACACAGGTATAAATACACTGGGGATAATGGGGAAGATGGGCGACACCTGGAGGGGGGTGGAGACAATCACAAAGACAGGTGAAACAGATCAGGGTGTGACAATGGGATTGATTTACAGTTAGGAGGATGGGAAACTAGATAACATGGGATTGGTATACAGTCAGGCTGGATAGGAGAGCATACAGCTTGTATCTCTCAATCAGATACAGCAGCCAGCAAGGTCTATGCATGTGCACACATACAGTACCAGTCAAAAGTTTGGACACACCTACTCATTCCAGGGTTTTTTCTTTATGTGTACTATTTTCTACATTGTAGAATAACTCATATGGAATCATGTAGTTAACCAAAAACGTGTTAAACAAATCAAAATATATTTTATATTTGAGATTCTTCAAAGTAGCCACCCTTTGCCTTGATGACAGCTTTGCACACTCTTGGCATTCTCTCAACCAGCTTCATGAGGTAGTCACCTGGAATGCATTTCAATTAACAGGTGTGCCTTGTTAAAAGTTAATTTGTGGAATTTCTTTCCTTCTTAATGCATTTGAGCCAATCAGTTGTGTTGTGACAAGGTAGTAGACTGACTACTTATATAAAATATAAAATATATTTTGATTTGTTTAACACTTTTTTGGTTACTACATGATTCCATATGTGTTATTTCATAGTTTTGATGTCTTCACTATTATTCTACAATGTAGAAAATAGCAAAAAATTAAGAAAAACCCTTGAATGAGTAGGTGTGTCCAAACTTTTGACTGGTTCTGTATGTTGTAGACGTACACACACACACACACACACACACACACACACACACACACACACACACACACACTGACACACACGCAGTCAAATATAACTACTGACATTTCATTACATGTTCCCTTTTAAACAAAGGCCTACTATTACTGCCTCTGATGACTGCACTGCAGTAAAGTCCTTCAGGCCCTATCGTTAAAACGCTTTCCGCCTCAAATTCAAAAGAAAACGTTTTCCACTTGTCTGTATTTCCTGGCAAATTTCAGGTTTTTAATTTCAGGTTTTTAATCGAAAGGTTTATTCCGTTCAATTCATTACAGCTGCGGAGTCAGTCATGCGTGAAAGTGATAATTTTTCTCTATCTCTCCACCTCCTAATTTCATGCACCTCACTCTCTCACCCCACTTTCTATACATTCTGGAATGTCATTAAAATGTCAGAAGTGTTTTGCCCTATCTCCAAAGGAGCTCTTTACCTGTCAGTGAAAATGAACCAGAGCCAGAGCCTCTCTATGTTTTTAACTAGATAGATAGCTAAGAGCACGGAGTGTGGGGATTTAAAAACTGTGAAATCATCTACGCACATGTATTCACTCCGTCAAATTGTACACCTCAGTCCAGTTCTTACAGGAGATCATTCGAAAAGGAGATCTTCTTTCTCCACAGATGTTCTGTTCAGAGTTAATTTCCAAGGGAGCTATGAGATAAAATGTCTCGCTCCCATCTTTCATCTATCTGAAGGAGTTTTGCTACAGCAAAGTGTGAACAGGAGGCAATTTTACAGCCTGTTCTGTCCTAGCACCTCTCTGTCACTCTCTGTCAGACAGACAGACCTCTTCACTAGCTCAGAGAGCAGAGGCTGTTCACTCTGACCGGAGGTGAAGATTACTATGAAGAAGTGGAGCATCTCACAGCATCCTCTTCTCTCCTCTCCTTTTCCCACATCTCCTCTTCTCTTCTACAAGAGCAAAACAGTAAGTCTTAGTATTAGTGGTTGAAACTGGAAAGTTTTACTTCCTTGAAGTGCAAAGGTTTTCTTGCAGTCTTTTTGTTATCTGCCATAACATCTGCAGGAAACTTCCAGAAATAGTATAGGGAGAAAAAACATTGTCTTTAGTGTTGTATACCCCAAAAGACCAAAACTGGTGAGAGAGTCTAGAGCAGAGTTTCCAATCCCTCATAAAGCGGAGGTGGGTTTGGCCCAGTTTTTCATCCATCATTCTGAGCTCATCCACTTGCAATGGAGAGTAGGAGATGAGAGTATGCGGGAGAGATTGCTGCCAAAGAGGAGATTTCTCATCCCAACTGTGTTGAAATAGACTTAATCCACTTACCCCATGCAATAAGCAATAGCTGTTATTATGGCAGGTGTATAATAGTGTTTTCATGTATGTGGACTGCATTCAAAGCAGCATAACTGCATTGGATAGGGCTATGAATAAAAGGCACCATCACAGAACGAGTGTGTGTGTGTGTGTGTGTGTGTGTGTGTGTGTGTGTGTGTGTGTGTGTGTGTGTGTGTGTGTGTGTGTGTGTGTGTGTGTGTGTGTGTGTCATTATTTGTGCACAGCGCTACATTTAAAAAATATATATCATTAGACCTACTTATCCTCTTAGTATTGCGAGGGCTACTGTATGCAGTAAAAGGGTATGACAGTTCAAACATGAGCTAATATCAACGAAAAAATGCTTACTTGGGCACATTTCTAAAAAATGTATTTCCTTTAGTTGGTTAATTCAATGCAATCCAACAGCAGCAGACACAATTATTGAAGTAAACATTCCTCCCGAACCAAAACGGTGTATTCTGCAGTCCTCATCTCTTCGACTTGGGTTCAGGGAAAGAGTACAAAGTACAATAATAATAATACATTGGTCATAGTAGACAAGACAACCTGGCCTACTGTAGACAACACAACCAGACCTACTGTAGACAATACAACCTGGCCTACTGTAGACAACACAACCAGACCTACTGTAGACAATACAACCTGGCCTACTGTAGACAACACAACCTGGCCTACTGTAGACAACACAACCTGGCCTACTGTAGACAACACAACCAGACCTACTGTAGACAATACAACCTGGCCTACTGTAGACAACACAACCAGACCTACTGTAGACAATACAACCTGGCCTACTGTAGACAACACAACCTGGCCTACTGTAGACAACACAACCTGGCCTACTGTAGTCAACACAACCAGACCTACTGTAGACAACACAACCTGGCCTACTGTAGACAACACAACCAGACCTACTGTAGTCAACACAACCAGACCTACTGTAGACAACACAACCCTGGCCTACTGTAGACAACACAACCTGACCTACTGTAGTCAACACAACCAGACCTACTGTAGTCAACACAACCTGGCCTACTGTAGTCAACACAACCTGGCCTACTGTAGACAACACAACCAGACCTACTGTAGACAATACAACCAGACCTACTGTAGACAACACAACCAGACCTACTGTAGACAACACAACCAGACCTACTGTAGTCAACACAACCAGACCTACTGTAGTCAACACAACCTGGCCTACTGTAGTCAACACAACCTGGCCTACTGTAGACAACACAACCAGACCTACTGTAGACAATACAACCTGGCCTACTGTAGACAACACAACCTGGCCTACTGTAGACAATACAACCAGGCCTACTGTAGACAATACAACCTGGCCTACTGTAGACAATACAACCAGACCTACTGTAGACAATACAACCAGGCCTACTCTAGACAACACAACCTGGCCTACTGTAGACAATCACAACCTGGCCTACTGTAGACAACACAACCTGGCCTACTGTAGACAAGACAACCTGGCCTACTGTAGACAACACAACCAGACCTACTGTAGACAACACAACCAGACCTACTGTAGACAACACAACCAGACCTACTGTAGTCAACACAACCAGACCTACTGTAGACAACACAACCAGACCTACTGTAGACAATACAACCTGGCCTACTGTAGACAACACAACCTGGCCTACTGTAGACAATACAACCTGGCCTACTGTAGAGCAACACAACCAGACCTACTGTAGACAACACAACCTGGCCTACTGTAGTCAACACAACCTGGCCTACTGTAGACAACACAACCAGACCTACTGTAGACAATACAACCAGACCTACTGTAGACAACAGAAACCAGACCTACTGTAGACAACACAACCTGGCCTACTGTAGTCAACACAACCTGGCCTACTGTAGACAACACAACCAGACCTACTGTAGACAATACAACCAGACCTACTGTAGACAACACAACCAGACCTCTGCAGACAACACAACCAGACCTACTGTAGTCAACACAACCAGACCTACTGTAGACAATACAACCAGACCTACTGTAGACAATACAACCTGGCCTACTGTAGACAAGACAACCTGGCCTACTGTAGACAACACAACCTGGCCTACTGTAGACAAGACAACCTGGCCTACTGTAGACAACACAACCTGGCCTACTGTAGACAAGACAACCTGGCCTACTGTAGACAACACAACCAGACCTACTGTAGACAACACAACCAGACCTACTGTAGACAATACAACCAGACCTACTGTAGACAACACAACCAGACCTACTGTAGACAACACAACCAGACCTACTGTAGACAATACAACCTGGCCTACTGTAGACAACACAACCTGGCCTACTGTAGACAATACAACCTGGCCTACTGTAGACAACACAACCTGGCCTACTGTAGACAATACAACCTGGCCTACTGTAGACAACACAACCAGACCTACTGTAGACAACACAACCAGACCTACTGTAGACAATACAACCAGACCTACTGTAGACAACACAACCAGACCTACTGTAGACAACACAACCAGACCTACTGTAGTCAACACAACCAGACCTACTGTAGACAATACAACCAGACCTACTGTAGTCAACACAACCTGGCCTACTGTAGACAATACAACCTGGCCTACTGTAGACAACACAACCTGGCCTACTGTAGACAACACAACCTGGCCTACTGTAGACAACACAACCAGACCTACTGTATTCAACACAACCTGACCTACTGTAAACAACACAACCAGACCTACTGTAGTCAACACAACCAGACCTACTGTAGACAACACAACCAGACCTACTCTAGACAACACAACCAGACCTACTGTAGACAATACAACCAGACCTACTGTAGTCAACACAACCAGACCTACTGTAGACAATACAACCAGACCTACTGTAGACAACACAACCTGACCTACTGTAGACAACACAACCAGACCTACTCTAGACAACACAACCAGACCTACTGAGACAACACAACCTGGCCTACTGTAGACAACACAACCAGACCGACTGTAGACAACACAACCAGACCTACTGCTAGACAACCAGGCCTACTGTAGACAACGCAACCAGACCGACTGTAGACAACACAACCAGACCTACTGTAGACAACACAACCAGACCTACTGTAGACAACACAACCAGACCTACTGTAGACAACACAACCAGACCTACTGTAGACAACACAACCAGACCTACTGTAGACATATGGTGCATAATACCCTCACAGGAAAGTCAGTCAATGTGGCAGAAAGAAAAGCCCACTGTGTATACCAGGTCAGAACATTATTTAAATAAAGAAAATCCTAACCATAGAAGTATAACATCAGATATCATAAACCCTACCCAACGGGTTCCCTTGGTGGGAACACATCCCTTTCCCTCACCCCTCCATCTGCCCTAAAAGACAGGGGCTCAGTGAAACAGAGCAGTGAGTAATGTAAAACAGATGAGGCGGTAGTCTGCACACATCTCACACACACACACTCCCCCAGTTGGACCCATCACAGCAGAACAATAAACCTGATGGATTCAGTTCTGTGGCTCAGAGACTGTTTTCTAAAGGCTGGGACAAGCTGCATTAGTCTCTGCCTCATGTAAGAACCAGACTATGCTACAAGCAGAGCATGGTGTAGATTAGAGTCTGTTGGAGAATCTAAACACCATCCAATGCTGAAAAAACACACTTCTGAAGATAGAAAGAAAGTTGACAGTTCCAAAGAAAAAAGGGAAAGCGAGAGAAGAGGGAAGAAAGAAATAAAGAAAGAAAGAAAGAAAGAACTTTCTAAGAGTCTGTATACAGTCATTTCCCTTTCCTCTCTGTTTTGATGTGGGGTTTCAGTGAGTGCTGTCTGATGATGTCAAATAATATTATCTGTCTATCTAACCCCATTGGCACAGAGGAATGCATGGCAGACCAATGGGTGTCCAGCTAGCGCATAACGTTCTGAGAACCATGTGTTTCTTAGAGCTTGGTGAGAGAGTGGTTGTCCTATGGTTATTTTGCATACAACCTTTCCACAACTTTCTGGGAGTGGTGCAGGATAGTTGCTTGGTTTTGGAACACACTCAGCACATTTAAGGAACTTGACAAAATAACGTTATTTTCTTGGTATTTCGTTACTTTAACAGAACATTTCCTAAACGTTCAAAATTGGTTAAGTTTAATAAACATTTTGGTAATGTTCTGGGAACATTCTGGAAATGGTTTACACATTGGGAATGTTCTCAAATAGTTCAGAGAACGTTAAGAAACAACGTTCTCCTGTGGGAATTTCAATACTTCAGCATAACGTTTCCTACAGGTTTCCTCGTGGTTCTAGTTAAAGTCATGTTCTCAGAATATTAAGAAAACTTTCCATAGAAAACACAACACAAATTCTGTTCCATCCTGGTGGCACAGTGGACTAGAGTCCATCGATAAAGAAACAGAACATCATAGGTTCAAATCTCACTGATGCTGTGCCACAAAAAAACAAAAGAATGTGTTTGCATGATTAATGCCTAAGCAAATTAATTTCCATCTGTGCTTGGAATTCAAAACAGGGAAAGGGGAATAACTTGTACAACTGAATGCATTCAACTGAAATGTGTCTTCTGCATTTAACCCAACCCCTCTGAATCAGAGTGGTGCGGGGAACTGCCTTAATTGACATCCACGTCATCTGCTCCTGGGGAGCAGTTGTTGTGGGGGTTAACTGCCTTGCTCAAGGGGCAGAACGGCAGATTTTGACCTTGTCGGCTCGGGGATTCGATCCAGCAAACTTTATGGCCCTTTAACACAAACTAAGCTAGCAGTGTTATTAAAAGTCTTATTGAAATATTCAGTGAAAGTTTTAAGGATGTTATTCAAAAACCTCTAAATAACCTATAATTTCTGATAGTAAAACCTCCCAGGAAAACTTTCAGGGAACCATAGTAAAACGTTCTCAGAAACTCACTTCAACTAAAACTTAACGTTCCCAGAACAGGTGAAATGTTCACTTCTGTTCTCAGAACATTTAAAAAAATGTTCAGTTTTACCAGTCAGGAAACTTATGGCTTTGTTCCCAGAATGAATGGGAAACCAAAGACTTACATTCACACAATTTCTAAGGAACCAAATATGCTAGCTGGGTGGATTTATTTTTGTGTCTGTCATCAAGGTAGCCTGGTCCCAGATCAGTTTGACTAATTTATGGATTTATTACTGTGTCTGTCATCAAGTTAGGCTGGTCCCAGATCAGTTTGAGCTGTCTTGACAACAACTTGTGTGCTAATGAGCATAGAAGTTGGTAAGGCTGACACCAAGGCACACTTGATTAATTTGGGCCCCCACAATGGCTGTTTGTACTGTATTGATTGATTGATTGGTTTTATTTTTGAGTGAAACAATTCATACAGTTTAAAAACAGTTTTAAAAGTATAAAGAAACCCAGAGGATGACACATGAAAGAGTAAAAACAGTTATTTCCAAAGTGGTCCTCCAATGTGTGTGAGCCATACATTTCTCCTAAATGTACTGAGGACAACTAAGCTCAATGTCATAACTTTGTAAAGTGAGTACCTGTATCGACTGAATGTGGAAACCCCCAAACAGCCCTTGACTTTAATTCTGAGGAATATACTTTTCTGGTTTTGAAAGATTTCAGTAATTTGGCATGGAGGGAAATAGCCAGAGGCACCTATTAGCTTGGTGTTTGGCTATTTCCATATTAAAACAGTTTTCATAATTTTGTTCAGAACCGGTTACATGCTTGTTCGTAACCTTTCAACATCAATCATGTTTTCCTTCAAACCACCTTCACAAATTCATTAATTTGTAATCAATGCATCTTCA